>NC_000073.6:32480000-32780000 GCF_000001635.26 Mus musculus | reverse complement strand
AGGCAAGACTGCTTCCACATTTCAACACCCCCAAGCAATGAGAGCAGAATAAATGTACAACAAAGATATGTTTTTAAGGAAGGGTTCTATCCCTTGATCCTGATTGGTGGAGATAGTTGGCACAGATGTTTATGGATTGCAAGGCTTAAAAGCTATGAAGGATCCTGCCTCATTGTCAGAGATAGCTCCTCAGTCTGGTCTGCATCCTTGATCAACCAATAAAGCTCAATATACTATCCTTGTCTGACTGAGATCCGTGTGTATGTGGTTTGTGAGGCAACACCTGGACCCCAAAAGAAACACATAGAGATAAATACTTTCAAAAGTGGTGCTTCCAGAGGGGCAGAATATAAAATAAACCTACAAAAATGAGTACCTTTTTATATACCCATGAAAGACATACTGAGGGGAAAAGGAACCAGAAAAGTTTCCATATTCAAAATCACCCCAAGACTATCACAATGCCTTGGAATAAAACAAACTAAGGAAGTGGAATGCAAGCTTGCAATACAAGCTTTAAAACAGAGCAAAATGGAGAAAGACAGAAGAAGATGAAAAGACTTCCCATGCTCAGGGACTGAAAGGGTAAATATTGTGAAAATTCAATTGTCAGCATAATGCCTGCATTATTCTTTACAGAAATTAAAAAAGACACCCTAAAATTCAAATGGAAACATAAATGGCAATGAAGTTCGTGAACTAGTGATATGTCTGGATGTATCACTATTCCTGATCTCAAATTATGCCACAGATCCATAGTGAAAAGAACACTTCGGAATTACCCTAGATACAGTCATGTAGGGCACTGAGGTAGGACAGAGGATGTGGATAGAAATCCACACCACTATAGCTATCCCATATTTAATTAAGATGCCCATAGTATACATCAGAGAAAAGGTATGCTCTTTAACAAGGGCATCTTCTTGATTAATGATTAATATGGGTGAGCCCAACACACTGTGGGTTTGTGTTCCTACACTTGGACAGGTTGTTCTAGGTTGTACAAATAAGTAGGCTGAACAAACAATACAGAGCAAGCCAGAAAGAATTTTCCTGCCTCATCGTCTACTTTACTTCCTCCCCTGAATTCCTCAACCTGAATATAAGCCAGCTGAAAGTTGAACTCCTTTAACCTTGAGTTGCTTTTGGTTATGGTCTGTATCACTGCAATAAAAAGCAAACTAAGATCAAAAGGTAGCCAGTGAATTTTGAATCTCTTGTACTTTGACATTGAATAAAGTATGTCACCTGGACAGTTTCTAGGATGGGTTTTCCAAAAAGTATCATTCACTAATGTTGATGATCAATCAAGATAATGCTATTCAAATTCACTACCTTATCTCTAATAATGTAAGGCCTGTATCAACACAAATCCTCAATGGGTTCCATGTGGTATTAGGATAATAAAGAACAAACATGAATGCATATGATATTGTCCTTCAGCTTCATAACACAAGAGCCCCCATGGAGCAAAAACGTTCAAAGTGTGGGCATGTCCCTCCTTCCAAGCTAATCATCCAGCCACCTCAGTAAGAGGCCTCATAGAAGCTGTCTCATTGGCGGCTCCTCTTAAAAAGGAGCCATCATACCATCTCCACATTTTCAGGCCTCACGATAGTTGCAGAAGCTGTACATAAAAAAAAGTGACTTAGTAATTTGCTAGGGTAAGCTAGAGCTGCCACACAGGAGCTATGCAAGATGACAAAAATTTCCTTTTTTTTTGTCTTTTTTAGTAGGTATTTTCTTCATTTACATTTCCAATGCTATCCCAAAAGTCCCCCATACCCTACACCCCGCCACTCCCCTACCCCTCAAATCCCACTTCTTGGCCCTGTCGTTCTTTCAGGTCTCACATTCCAGCTTTCTTGAAACACCACTGCAGTGACTGCACTACAGGAGCTGTCTAAAGTGGCATAACCTCGACTCCAGCCTCTGCCTCCCCACCCACACTCCAAATTCTCAAAGAGATGGCACATAAGACAAAGTAGTCTGCAGACAGGAATGACTTCCTACCCTAACCCATAGGCCTGTTGCAGGGAAAAGCGGATGAATATAAACTCATCATACCCTGAAGAGGAATGTCCACCACTCACTGAGCTTACCACAAAAACTCACTAATCTCAGAAGAGGAAAGTTACAAATCCCTGAGCTTCCCAAGATTAGTACTTGAAATATCATCAACCACTACTCTGGAAATCTCTGTCCTTAGAAGGAAGCTTCACCTTCTCAGAAATCCCATATAGGCATGGTACCTTTGCCTGGAATAGAGAGCAGCCGTCTGGGAATCATGCCTCCACACCACAGACCCAAAAATAAATTTATTTTATGAGATTTCCTGCCTGGCGTGACTCTCATCAGAAGAAGGAATGAAGAAAAAAGACAAAGAAGAGAGAAACCGAAGATATGGAGCAGGGATTAGGCTCCTGAGCTCCTCAGCTCAGCTGGGGATATCTTTCCCTCGCTGTAATGCCTCTGCTGAGGAGACTTCCTTTCAAAGCTCTGTGGTTCTTGACCTCCCATGTCTCAGGATAACTTTCCACTGGGATACTTTTTCTGTATAGCTCCTAAGCTTCCTAGTCCCAGGATATTCACCTATGCTAGCAGAAACACTTATCACCCCCTCTACCATGGCATCTTACAATTATACTCAACAATCGCACATGTTTGGAAAATATTTACCAATTGCCTGCTTCTCTCACCACTTTCCAGAGCCTAGTCTCTTGAAGTCTTTCTACATTTGGATGGGTGCATGAGTGTGTGAGTGTGTGTGTGTGTGTGTGTGTGTGTGTGTGTGTGTGTGTGTTTGCAGTATCAAGAGTCCATACCTGAGTGAAATCATTCAATATTTCTCATTCTGACTCTGACTTATGCACTGTTAAAACATGGTATCCCTACACAATGGACTTCTGTAAACCATGAATGAGAAAGTTATCTCATTTGCAGAAAATGAGTGAAACTACAGATCACACTGAATCTGGTGTCCTCTGATGGAGGACTCCCTTCATTGGAGTGGCTTTTCTTTTCTGACCATTGTGTTGGGAATTCAAACCTCATCCAAACATCTACTTGCGTAATTCCACATAGCCATGGTTAAGATTGTTGGTTCAAATTCCTTTTGATAAGAATCCATTCATCTAGCACTTGAGATTCCTGAAATTATTCCCCATGCTATGAGGTATGCCAGCACCTTCCGCCTTCCGCCAATGACGTTTGCACATGCTGTGTGAGGAGTGGGTGTGGCCGTGGCCCCATGATGGTGCCCGGGACTGCTGCCAAGTCTTATGACTGGCACCTGAGTTCCACCTATCCCTCAAGATAGCCATGTACCTTGAGCTGCATTGCACAGATTCACCACAACATAAGATTGGATGATGTGATGAATGTAGACCTGAGCCAATGAACTGTGACTACGTGGACTGGGCTGGAGAGAGGGGATAAAGGGTGATGACTGAGAGAGGTTGGGACATTCTTTTTTCCTGCACATTGAAAATTTCCTAAATAAACTCCCTTGAGAAGGACATCAGTTTCGTCCCTTCATTTCTGCTGGTCTGAGATGGTAGCTACAATGCTGGATGTTTCTGCGCCGTCTCTTCTAAAACTATGAAATACTTAAATAAACCCAAGTAATGTTGATCTATTTCCTGGCAGCTAGTCCTGGTATTTTTCCACTACCAAACACACTCAGACAACTTCTGAACACCTCAGTCTGTCAGATCTGTGCCTTTTGACCTCATGGACAAATATCAGCCTAAATCGCCATGGGCAGAGGGAGTCAAAACAATTTATTATCTATAATTGTGTATTGTGGTTTATTATATCAACTTTTTCACGGCAGGTTGTAAGCTGACATGTGGGAGACTGGGAATCAACCTGAGTTCTCTGAATGATCAGCCAGTGCCCTTAACCATGAAACCATTTCCATATTAATAAACTGAGTTTTCTAGGAATTACTTTTTTTTTTTTTTTTAAGAAAAGTTCCTCCAGAACAGGGTGACCTCAAAATTACTATGTGGCTGAGGATGATGTTGAATTTCCTATCTTCCTTTTTCCACCTCTAAGTGCTGATTATTCTGGTGTACGCCACCATCATCACAGTTTTGTGCACTGCAGAGCATCAAATCCAGAGCCTCAAAAAGCTCAGCAAGCACTTTATCCATCTAGCTACATTTCTAGCCTAAGATTAATTAAAATCTGATATTAAATATATTGATATATAAAATATGTTGTAAATTATCTAATATTTGAATATAATGTTATATTTATAAAAATAATAAATAATAGTTAAATCATATATTTATATATATACATACACACATGCACATACATATTAATACACACAAATGTGTGTGTGTGTGTGTGTGTGTGTGTGTGTGTGTATGTGTGTGTGTTTCTGTGTGTATGTGTGTGTAATGTCAGGCTTATCTCCACCAAAACATAAAGTAATATGGATGTCCATAGGCAGATAATATGGTTTCCTTCATTTAAGGCCACCAAGCAATTCAGGGGATTCTAGATCAACTCCCATTAATATCCATCAATAAACAAGTAGCATTTGCTATTTTCTACTGCATCCTGAGGGTTCTGTCCCATCTGTATAACTCAGTATCATGGTTGCTTTTGCAAAGGTGGATTAGTATACACAGGGCTAAATTGTGTTGCATTTAGGAGGAAATCATGAACATAGACATTTCCAATAAAGTACATCCTTTTTTGGTTTAGTGCCCAAGGTTATCAGGAGACCTCCAATGCTCAGTTCTAATCTTTATGAGTTTTTCTGGCATCAATATCTTTTCATTTCCCATAGAAATATAAAGATATCTTTCTCACTGATGGAAAACTTTTGAGGAATTTCATTCTGATTTTCAAATATCTTTATAGATTTTAGAATGATTGTATTCCACCATTTTTTTTTAGGTTTGAACTATAAGCTTTCGCTATACGTTTTTAAAATATTTTATTAGGTATTTTCCTCATTTACATTTCCAATGCTATCCCAAAAGTCCCCTATGCCCTCCTACCCACTCCCTTACCCACCCACTCCCACTTTTGCCCCTGGCATTCCCCTGTCCTGGGGCATGTAAAGTTTGCATGCCCAATGGGCCTCTCTTTCCACTCATGGTCGACTAGACCACCTTTTGATACATATGCAGCTAGAGACAAGAGCTCCAAGGTACTGGTTAGTTCATATTGCTGTTCTATCTATAGGGTTGCAGTTCCCTTTAGCTCCTTGGGTACTTTCTCTAGCTCGTGCATTGGTGGCCCTGTGATCCATCCAATAGCTGACTGTGAGCATCCAATTCTGTGTTTGCTAGGCCCCGGCATAGTCTCACAAGAGACAGCTATATCTGGGTCCTTTCAGCAAAATCTTGCTAGTGTATGCAATGGTGTCAGTGTTTGGAGGCTGAATATGGGATGGACCCCTGGATATGGCAGTCTCTAGATGGTCCATCCTTTCATCACACCTCAACACTTTGTCTCTGTAACTCCTTCCATGGGTGTTTTGTTCCCAATTCTACGAAGGGCAAAGTGTCCCCACTTTGGTCTTTGTTCTTCTTGAGTTTCATGCTTTTATCAAATTGTATCTTTTATCTTGGGTATCCTAAGTTTCTGGGGTAATATCCACTTATCAGTGAGTACGTATTGTGTGGGCTCCTTTGTGATTGGGTGACCTCACTCAGAATGATGCCCTCCAGGTCCATCCATTTGCCTAGGAATTTCATAAATTCATTCTTTTTAAGAGCTGAGTAGTACTCCATTGTGTAAATGTACCGCATTTTCTGTATCCATTCCTCTGTTGAGGGACATCTGGGTACTTTCCAGCTTCTGGCTATTATAAATAAGGCTGCTATGAACATAGTGGAACATGTGTCCTTCTTACCTGTTGGAACATCTTCTGGACATATGATCAGGAGAGGTATTGCGGGATCCTCTGGTAGTAATTTTTCCAACTTTCTGAGAAACTGCCAGACTGACTTCCAGAGTGGTTGTACAAGCTTGCAATCCCACCAACAATGGAAGAGTGTTCCTCTTTCTCCACGTCCTCGCCAGCATCTGCTGTCACCTGAATTTTTCATCTTAGACATTCTGACTGGAGGTAGATTCTCAGGGTTGTTTTGATTTGCATTTCCCTGATGATTAAGGATGTTGAACATTTTTTCAGGTGCTTCTCTGCCATTCAGTATTCCTCAGGCGAGAATTCTTTGTTTAGCTCTGAGCCCCAATGTTATTGGAGTTATTTGATTTTCAGGAGTCTACCTTCTTGAGTTCTTTATATATATTGGATATTACTCCCCTATCTGATTTAGGATAGTTGAAGATACTTTCCCAAACTTTGGTGGCCTTTTTGTCTTATTGACAGTGTCTTTTGTGTTGCAGAAGCTTTGCAACTTTATGTCATTTATTTATTCTCAATGTTACAGCACAAGCCATTGCTGTTCTGTTCAGGAATTTTTCCTTTGTACACATATCTTCAAGGCTTTTCTCCACTTTCTCCTCTATAAGTTTCAGTGTCTCTAGTTTTATGTGGAGTTCCTTGATCTACCTCGATTTGACCTTAGTACAAGGAGATAGGAATAGATGAATTTACATTATTCTATGTGATAACAACCAGTTGTGCCAGCCCCATTTGTTGAAAATTTTGTCTCTTTTCCACTGGATGATTTTAGCTTCATTGTCAAAGATCAAGTGACCATAGGTGTGTGGTTTCATTTCTGGGTCTTCGGTTCTATTCCATTGGTCTACTTGTCTGTCGCTATACCAGTACCATGCAGTTTTTATCACAATTACTCTGTAGTACAGCTTTAGGTTCGGCATGGTGATTCCACCAGAGGTTCTTTTATCCTTGAAATAACTTCTTGCTATCCTAGGTTTTTTGTTATTCCAGGTGAATTTGCAGATTGTTCTTTCTAATTCATTGAAGAACTGATTTGAAATTTTGATGGGGATTGCATTGAATCTGTAGATTGCTTTTGGCAAGAGAGCTATTTTTATAATGTTGATCCTGCCAATCCATGAGTACAACAGATCTTTCCATTTTCTGATATCTTCTTTAATTTCTTTCTTCAGAGACTTGAAGTTCTTATTGTAAAGATCTTTCACTTCCTTAGTTAGAGTCATGCCAAGGTATTTTATATTATTTGTGACTATTGAGAAGGGTGTTGTTTCCCTAATTTCTTTCTCAGCCTGTTTATTCTTTGTATAGAGAAAGGTCATTGATTTGTTTGAGTTAATTTAATATCCAGCTACTTCACTGAAGCTTTTTATCAGGTTTAGGAGTTCTCTGGTGGAAATTTTAGGGTCACTTAAATATATTATCAGATCATCTACAAAAAGTGATAGTTTGATTTCTTCTTTTCAATTTGTATCCCCTTCATCTTCTTTTGTTGTTGAATTGCTCTGGCTAGGACTTCAAGTACAATGTTGAATAGGTCGGGAGAAAGTCGGCAGCCTTGTCTAGTCCCTGATTTTAGTGGGATTGCTTCCAGCTTTTCACCATTTACTTTGATGTTGGCTACTGGTTTGCTATAGATTGGTTTTATCATGTTTAGGTATGGGCCTTAAATTCCTGATCTTTCCAAGGTTTTTATCAGGGATGGGTGTTGAATTTTGTCAAATCCTTTCTCCGCATCTAAGGAGATGATCATGTGGTTTTTGTCTTTGAGTTTGTTTGTATGATCAATTACATTGATGGATTTCCATATATTACACCATCCATGCATCCCTGGAATAAAAGCTACTTGGTTAGGATGGATGATTATTTTAATGTGTTCTTGGATTTGGTTAGCGAGACTATTAATGAGTATTTTTAATGTTGTTTCTTTCTCATTAATATTTGAAAATTTATATTTGAGATAGCACTGTTGTTCTGTCACTGAGATACTTTAATCTTCCTTTTTGTTTTATAATCACTCATTAAGGTGTGATTAGATCTTTCTACAACTGCTTGTCCTGTATGATTGTGTGGTTTACCACCAATATGCTTCATATTATAATAAGCAAAGAATTGCTTTATCTTATTGGGGATATTTATCAGTCTTTTTTGTACAGGTACTTTCACAATAGCCTTACTTTCAGTAATGTGAAATTACAGAATCAGCCTTCTCAGAAATCAAAGCAGTTACCCATTGAAACCCAGTATATGCATCAGTGGTACAAAACAACAGAATAAAATTTTCAAATTCTGAAAAATAAAATACATCCATGTGCCAGATTTTATTTTATTTTATTTTATTTTATTTTATTTTATTTTATTTTAGTACCTGTATGGTTACTCCTGGTAGGACCTCTGCTGATGTCCACCCTCCTTAGATGATTCTATATTGTATCAAATTGACACCTGAAGCTGAATATGACACCACCCTCCAATGAAATTTCATCAGGCACAAAGGCACCCCACCTCCTGTTGCTGTTGTCAATTAATTTCTTCTCTAATCAACCCGTTGGTGATGGTGGCAGCAGCTTTGGATGTGCTGGTGGCAGCAGCTATTGCCAGTTATTTTTTTTTTCTCCAATTGACCACCTACAGTGGTAGCAGAAACAGGAGTTGCTTGCTTCCTGCCCCAATGTTCTTGATTCCCAAACGAAACACACACACACACACACACACACACACACGTGCACAGGGCATTCTATTTTGATATGCCTTAAACTGTTCAATGGCTGAACCACTTCCAAACCTCTGCATGGCTAACATACTCACCCTATATTATCAATTTATTATTAAAATCTATATTACATTTCTGTTTCTGTAGACCCAGTTGGTTAGCCTCCTGGGCTGCTCTTCCCCAGCTCTTTCATGTTGGCTGACTCTCTGTCTTTTATGTCTCAGCTATGACAGCTACACTTTTCCTGGCATGAGGATTAACTCCTTCTCCTTCTCTTTAGTTGTCAAGCATCCATTGATTAGCTGGGTTACCTCAAAGGGGGACTATAAATAAAAAAGAACAGGTGTGAGAAAAAGATAAAGCCAAGACAAAATTTCTGATCAAGGCAAAGTTTAATTTTCAACACTGTGTTTATATAGGGAAAGCCTACAGACCCAATCCTTTGTTTCATCTGGATTGAGTTGCAAAGCAAGCTCAGTGGGCAGTCAACTCCTCTAAGCTCCTGTAAGAAATTACAAATGTGGCAAGGCCAGATGACTCCAGCTAAGTTGTAAAACTATCCTGGGTTTGTTTAGCCTACTCAAGAATGGGGGAAGAGCATAATTCCCCCATTTTCTTCGTTAAAGATGAGCAGTTATCACTAGCTGGACAGGGTCACAAAATTTACTTGTTTTCCATAATGCCAAATAGGCTATAGAGAGGTTAAGCTAACATGCCTCCCTTAGATCCCTGTCTTTATTGCTCCTTCTTACCCATAGTGGATAACAAACATATATTTTGATGTGTGTCTCTGGTTTAGGTTGCTAGAAGCTCAAGAACACTCCTACTCTTCCCTGGCTACCTGCCTTCAAAGGCACACTCTTTCACATTTAACCAAACCACAAAGGACATATGAATATGCATTCAATGCATTTCTTCATAGAGAAGAATAACTGCCATGTTGAATAGTGAGCTTGCTAACAGAGATCCTGTCTGAAGGCAAGCAATCTGTTTCCAAAAGTTAAAAGCAACAACATTAAAGTTGCCTGCAGGAATATCCCAGGTACTCAATTCAGCTGCAAATTGGCAATTATGAAACACAAAGGCTGGTCACCAGGTATACCAGGAGTAGCTTTGAGAATTGATAGAATATACTTACTCACCAGTAAGAGTGGATACTACACTCCAGGTTAACTCAGCTGGCTGACAGGGATTTTGAACTGTCTTGACCATTGGAATTATAATCAATACAAGGCTCAGGATTAGAGGAGAGGTGACTGCCCAGGAGCTCTCTAAGAGAGCAGGTGAGGGAGCCATCTTGGGTCCTGGGTCCCTTGGAGACTATTCTGTGAGGTGAGAGTATGAACTACAGTAGCAACACAGATTCTGGGACAGGCAGTAGCCACACAGCTTCTGGAACAGAACCCTTTTTGGGCTCCAGACATCCTAGCACTTTCCCTGCCAGAGGAGAGGTGCCCTCCTGGAAGGACTCTGACTGCAGGAGCAAGTGAGTGAGCAATCATGGGTCCCAGGCCCCTCAGAGACCAGTCTTTGCAGATCAGCTCTGTAGAGGGTGTGCAATTGGACTGCAGAACGGACACAGCTTCTGGGAAAGGCAGAAGCAACAAAGCTTCTGGGACAAACCCCATTTTGGGCACCAGTCATCCAGCTACCTTCCCTGCCAGAGAAGAGGTATCCACCCAGGAGGGCTCTGACTGCCAGAACATGTGAGTGAGTCATCTGGGGTCCCGGGTCCTTCAGAGACTAGTCTGCATAGGTGAGAATGTGGACTACAAAAACTACCTTCCTACTGAGACAGGCAGAAGTGACATAGCTTCTGGGACAGACCTCATTTCAGGCTATAGAAATCCGGGCACTTTCCTTGCCAGAAGAGAGGGGCCCTCCCAAGGAGGACTCTGACTGCCAGAGAAGGTTAGGGAACTATCATGGGTCCCGGTTACCTCAGAGACCAATCTGCACAGGTCAGCTCAGCAGAGGGTGAGCAAGCAGACTCCTGAAGCAACACAGCTTCTGGAACAGACCCCATTTTAAGCTGAAGATATCTGAGCACTTTCCATGACAGAAGAGAGGTGTCCACCCTGGAGGGCTCTGAATTTCAGAGCTGGTGAGAGAGCCATCTTAGGTCCCACGTTCCTCAGAGAGTAGTCTGTGCAGATGAGCATGCAGACTGCAGAGGAAACACATCTTCTGGGACAGGCCATGTTTTGGGCATTCACCATCACCAAGGAGGCAGATGTCTGTGTACCTTCCATGCAAGGGGAGAGCTTGTCTGCAGAGAGTAGTCTGACCACTGAGAGTCAGGAGAGAGCTGGACTCCCAGGACTTCTGACAGAGGCTAACAGAATTATAGGAGGAACAAGATCCAACCAGATACAACTCTAACAACTAACACCAGAGATAAACAGATGGTGAAAGGCAAACATAAGAATCTAACTAACAGAAACCAACACCACTCACCATCATCAGAACCCAGTACTCCCACCTCAGTCATTCATTCCTGGATAACCCAACACACCCGAAAAAACAAGGCTTGGATTTAAAATCATATATCATTATGCTGGTAAAGGACATCAAGAAGGGCATTAATAACTCACTTGAAGAAATACAGGAGAATAGTGCTAAAAAGGTGGAAGCCCTTAAAGAGGAAACAAAACATCCCTTAAAGAGCTACAGGAAAACACAACCAAACAGGTGATGGATTTGAATAAAAGCATCCAAGACCTAAAAAGGGAAGTAGAAACAATAAAGAAAAGCCAAAGTGGGACAATTCTGGAGATAGAAAACCTAGGAAAGAAATCAGGAACCATAGATGAGAGCATAAGCAACAGAATACAAGAGATAGAAGAGACAATCTCACGTGCAGAAGATTCCATAGAGAACTTGGGCACAACAAACAAAAAAAATGCAAATTTCAAAAAGATCCTAACTCAAAACATCCAGGAAATCCAGGACACAATGATAAGACCAAACCTATGGATAATAGGAGTAGATGAGAATGAAGATTTTCAACTTAAAGGGCCAGCAAATATCTTCAACAAAATTATAGAAGAAAACTTCCCAAATGTAAAGAAAGAGATGCACATGACCGTACAAAAGGCCTACAGAACTCAAAATAGAATGGACCAGAAAGGAATTTCCTCTCAACACATAATAATCAGAACAACAAATGCACCAAATCGAGATAGAATATTAAAAGCAGTAAGGGGAAAAAGTCAAGTAACATATAAAGGCAGGCCTATAAGAATTACACCAGACTTCTCATCAGAGAATATGAAAGCCAGAAGATCCTGGACAGATGTTATGCAGACCCTAAGAGAACACAAATGCCATCCCAGACTACTATACCCAGCAAAACTCTCAATTACCATAGATGGAGAAACCAAGGTATTCCTTGATAAAACCAAATTCACACAATATCTTTCCATGAATCCAGCCCTTCAAAGGGTAATAAAGGGGAAACACCAACACAAACACGGAAACTACACCCTAGAAAAATCAAGAAAATAATCCTTCAACAAACCTAATAGAAGACAGCTGAAAGAAAAGAATCCCAACTTTAACAATAAAAATAACAGGAAGCAACAATTACTTTTCTTTAATTTCTCTTAACAATAATGGACTCAAGTACCCAATAAAAAGACATAGGCTAATATACTGACTATACAAACAGGACCCAACATTTTCTCCTTACAGGAATCCCACCTCAGGGAAATTGACAGACACTACCTCAGAGTGAAAGTCTGGAAAACGATTTTCCATGCAAAAGATCTGCCAAAAACAACCTGCAGTAGCCATTCTAATATCGAAGATAATTGACTTCTGATCCAAAATTATCAAAAGAGACAAGGAGGGGCACTTTATACTAATCAAAGGTAAAATGTACCAAGACGAACTCTCAATTCTGAATAACTATGCTCCACATCCAAGGGCAGCATCATTCATTAAAGAAACTTTACTAAAGCTCAAAGAACAAATTGCACATAACACAATAATAGTTGGAGACTTCAACACTTCACTCTCACCAATGAACAGATCTGGGAATCAGAAACTAAACAGAGACACATGGACACTAACAATAGTTATGAAACTAATAGATTTAATAGATATCTATAGAACAGTTTATCCTAAAACAAAAGGATATCGCTTCTTCTCAGCACCACATGGTACCTCCTCAAAAATTGACCATATAATTGGTCACCAAACAAGGCTCCACAAATAAAAATTATTGAAATGATCACGTGCATCCTATAAGATCACTACAGACCAAAACCAATCTTCAATAACTCCATAAATAATAGAAACCCAGCATTCACGTGGAAACTAAACAACACTCTACTCAATGATTCCTTAGTCAAGGATGAAATAAGGAAAGAAATTAAAGACTTTTTAGAGTTTAATGAAAAGGAAGCTACAACATACCCAAACATATGGGACACAATGACGGCAATCCAAAGAGGAAATCTCATAGCCTTGGGTGCATTCAAAAAGAAACTAGAGAGAGCAGCCTGACAGCACACCTACAAGCTCTAAAACTAAAGGAAACAAATCCACACAAGAGGAGTAGATTGCAGGAAATAATCAAACTCAGGGCTGAAATCAACCACGTGGAAGCAAAAAGAACTATTCAAAAATCAAGGAAATCAGGAGCTGGTTCTTTGAGAAAATCAACAACATAGATAAACCCTTACCCAGAAAGCACAGGGGTAGTATCATAATTAACAAAATCAAAAATTAAAACTGAGATAAAACAACAGAATTTCAAGAAATCTAAAACATCATCAGATACTACTACAAAGACTATACTCAACTATTGCCTGAGCTTTTGTCCCCGCTGGCAAGAACACACTCAGGACAACCGGAATCTTCTGCAGCAAAGCTTTATTGCTTACTTCTCAGGAAGACCCCAACCCCAGAAAATGGAGGCGCTTATATAGCCCTCAGCCATGGCATTTCAGCACCTCATATGGCATGTCAGCTCCTGATTTGTTGCTCGCCCATCACCACACTACTAGACCCTGAGATGGGCAGTGACTAGGAGTGAGTTCACTCTCGCACCTGAGTACAAGGCTTGTTTACTAGTTAGGCACAGCGGAGGCCAGCGCCATCTTATAATGGCGATTGCTCACAGCACGGCTCTCCACACTCAACAAAACTAGAAAACTTGGATGAAATCGACAACTTCCTAGATAGATACCAGGTACCAAAGTTAAATCAGGATCAGATTAACGATCAAAACAGTTCCATTTCCTCTTGGGAAATAGAAGCACTCATCAATAGTCTCCCAACCAAAAAAAGCCCAGGACCAGATGGGTTTATTGCAGAATTCTATCAGACCTTCAAAGCAGACCTAATTCCAACTCTCCTCAAACTATTCCACAAAATAGAAAGAGAAGGTACTCTACCCAATTCATTCTATGAAACCACAATTACTTTGATACCTAAACCACACAAAGAAACAAAAAAAAAAAGAGAGAGAACTTTAGACCAATTTCCCTTATGAATATAATGCAAAAATACTCAATAAAATCATCACAACCCGAATCCTAGAACACATCAAAATGGTCATCTATCATAACTACAGAGGCTTCATTCTAGGGATACATGGATGGTTTAATATATGGAAATCCATCAACGTAATCCACTTTATAAAAAAACTTAAAGACAAAAACCTCATGATCATCTCATTACATGCTGAACAGCACTTGACAAAATCCACACCCGTTCATGATAAAAAGTCTTGGAAAGATCAGGAATTCAAGGCCCATACCTAAACAAAATAAAAGCAATATACAGCAAACAGGTAGCCATTATCAACAAAGAGAGATACTCAAAGCAATCCAACAAAAAATCAGGGACAAGACAAGGCTGCCCACTTTCTCTTTATCTATTCAATATAGTACTTGAAGTCCTAGCCAGAGCAATTCGACAACAAAAGGATATCAAGGGGATACAAATTGGAAAGGAAGAAGTCAAAATATCACTATTTGCAGATGATATGATAGTATATGTAAGTAGCCCTAAGAAATCCACCAGAGAACACTTAAACCTGATAAACAGCTTCAGGGAAGTTAGCTGGATATAAAATTAACTCAAACAAATCAATGGTCTTTCTCTACACAAAGGATAAACTGACTGTGAAAAAAATTAGGGAAACAACACCCTTTTCAATACTGACAAATAATATAAAATACCTTGGTGTGATTCTAACTAAGGAAGTGAAAGATCTCTATGAAAAGAACTTCAAGTATCTGAAGAAAGAATTTGAAGATCTCAGAAGATGGAAAGATCTCCCATGCTTATGGATTGGCAGCATTAATATATTGAAAATGGCTATCCTTTGAAAGTAGGATAGCAAAAACTATTGTCAACAATAAAAGAACCTCTGGTGGAATCACCATGTCTAAACTTAAGCTGTAATACAGAGCAATTGTGATAAAAATTGCATGGTACTAGTACAGAGACAGACAGGTAGATCAATGGAATACAATTGAAGAACCAGCAATGAATCCACACACCTATGGTCAGTTGATCTTTGACAATGAAATTAAACCATGCAGTGGAAAAAAGACACCATTTTCAAAAATTGGTGCTGGCATAACTGGTGGTTATCATGTAGAAGAATGCAAATTCATCCATTCTTATCTCACCTTACAAACCTCAAGTCTAAGTGGAAGAAAGACGATCACATCAAACCAGACACATGGGAATTTATAGAGGATAAAGTGGGGGTAAAGCCTCAAAAATATGGGCAGAGTGGAATAATTCCTAAACAGAACAGCAATGTTTTGTCCTTTAAGATCATGAATTCACAAATGGAACCTCATAAAATTGCAAAGCTTCTGTAAGGCAAAAGACACAGTCAATATGACAAAAACGCCACCAACAGATTAGGAAAATATTTTTACCAATCCTAATTCTGATAGGGGACTAATATCCAATATATACAAAGAACTCAAGAAACTGAACTCCAGAAATTCAAATAACCCCATTAAATTAGGGGTACAGAGCTAAAAAAAATAATTCTCAACTAAGGAACATCGGGTGGCTGAGAAGCACCTGAAAAAAATGTTCAACATCCTTAATCATCAGGGAAATGCAAATAGAAACAACCTTGAGATTCCACCTCACACAAGTCAAAATGGCTAGGGTTAAAAACTCAGATGACAGCAGATGCTGGCAAGGATGTAGAGAAAGAAGAGTACTCCACCATTGCTGGTGGGACTGCAAGCTGGTACAACCACTCTGGAAATCATTTTGGAAGATCCTCAGAAAATTGTACATAGTTATACCAGAAGATCCAGCAATACCACTCATGAGACTATAACTAGATGATGCTCCACCATGTAATAAGGACACATGCTCCACTATGTTCATAGCAGTCTAATTCATAAAAACCAGAAACTAGGAAGAACTCAAATGTCCTTCAACAGAGGAATGAACACAGAAAATGTGTTACATTTATAAAATGGAGTACTACTCAGCTATCAAACACCATGAATTTATGAAATACTTAGACAAATGGATGGCTCTGAAGGATATCATACTGAGTGAGGTAACCCAATCACAAAACTCAATAACATATGATATGCACTAACTGAAAAGTGGATATTATCCCAGAAGCTCACAATCCATCTTAGAAGGAGGAACAACATACCCATGGAAGGAGTTACAGAGACAAAGTTAAGAGCAGAGACTGAAGGAATGACCATTCAGAGACTGACCCACTTGGGGATCCACCCATTAATAACCAACAAATCCAGGTACTATGGCAGGTTCCAACAAGATCCTGCTGACAGAAGCCTGATATAGATGTCTCCTGAAGTGCTCTGTCAGTTCCTAGCAAATACCTAACTGGATGTTCACAATCATGCATTGAACAGAGCACAAGGTCCACAATGAAGGAGCTAGAAAAAGTACCAAAAGAGCTAAAGGGTTCTGAAGCCCCATAGAAACATCAATATGAAATACCCAGTACTTCCAGATCTCCTTGGAACTAAACCACCAATCAAAGAAAAAACATGGTGGAAATTGTGGTTCTACCTGTATATATGTAGCAGAGTGCACTGGCTGGTTTTATGTGTCAATTTGACACAGGCTGGGGTTATCACTGAGAAAGGAAATTCATTTGGGCAAGTGCCTCCATGAGATCCAGCTGTGGGGCATTTTCTTAATTAGTGATCAAGGGGGAAATGTTCCTTGTGGGTGGGACCATCTCTGGGCTAGCAGTCTTGGGTTCTATAAGAGACCAGGCTGAGCAAGCCAGTAGAAGAAGGCCAGTAAGTACCATCCCTCCATGGACTCTGAATGAGCTCCTGCTTTCTGGCCTGATTGAGTTCCAGTCCTGACTTCCTTTGGTGATCAACAGCAATGTAGAAAGTGTAAGCTGAATGAACACTTTCCTTCCCAACTTGCTTCGTGGTCATGATGTTTGTACAGGACTAGAAAACCTGACAAAGACACAGAGGATTGCCTAGTCAGTTATCAATGGGAGCAGAAGCCCTAGGCCTTGGGAAGGTTATATGCCTCAGTATAGGGGAATGCCAGGTTCTTTAAAGGGAGTGGTTGGGCTGGGGGGGGGGGGCATGGAGAAGGGGGCAGGGATAAGGGATTTTTAGAGGGGAAACTGGGAATGGGCATAACATTTGAAATGTAAATTAAGAAAATAATTAAAAAAATATTTTTAATGTAAAAGATTCTAAATTTTTTTTTCTGAAGCTCTTAAAATCTAGGATTTTTTCATACCTCTTGAATTCTCCAAAGTTATCTTTTGTGTACATATAAAAATGTATTATATTATAAATCAAAAATGAGATGATTTGATTTTTTTCTTTTAAAATAAAAACAGAAAATATTGCCATAAAAAAATTAAATGAAGAAAGATGAATTCGCATTAATGTTCGCTTTGCCAAAGAACTGCTGTGGGTGCATGAGAAGGAGCAAGAACACAAACACTCAACAATTGATCATAGTCTATATAATGTATCTGTTGTTGTCTAATAGCTTCATCTACTTTCTGGAAAGCTATTCATAACACATCACTTAACTGTTGAGGAAAATTAGAATTTGTATCCCTCTTAAGAATATCAAACAGAGGCTTAAGTTCTCCTGAGGTAAGCTTAAGATTATCTCTTAGCCAATTAACATTCCCTAAAAGCTTTTGAAAAGCATTTAAAGTAAGTAAATTATCTTTTCTTATATGAATATTCTGTACCAAAATTTGCTTAGGATATAACTGATGTCCCAAGTATTGAAAGGGATATGGATTTTAAATCTTTTCTGGAGAAGCTTTAAATCGCCAAGCTTTAAAAGTTTGTTGTATAAGAGCAAAGGCTTGTAGTACAATGCCTTCAGAAAAATCAGCTAATATAATACCAACCATTTAGTGAATAATATACACTGAAAGATTCAAAGTCCTAACTTCTTGTATTGAAGCAGGAACAAATTTTTGACATAATGTAGGGCTATTGGCCATTCTTTGAGGCAAAACTTTCTAAAGTTATCACTTCATGGGTTCTTTAAAATTACAAACAAACTCACTAAATGTGAATCTACCATACTCAACAGGATACAAAGGAATAGAATAAAAACAATCCTCCAAATCCATAATAATAATTCTATATACATTTCCTTAAAGGCTGCTGGAGTAGGCAAGTTAGGCTCTAATGCCTTCACAAGTTCCATAGCCTCATCAACCCTTCACACAACCTGATTTGTCCTCCTAATTCCAAATATGTGTGAGTTAGAGTCCTGAGCCTGGGATCAAACTGCAAACTGCAACCAATAGAACACTTATTACTTATTTAGACAAAATAAAATTTCTTCCTTTTTCTAGCTGTAATTTCAAGAGAGGAACACCTTGTCACGTTATGAACCCAATAATGACAGTCACAGAGTTTTTTGTAAAGAAAATAGAGATCAGCATCCTTACCATAGAAGTTGAGAAGCAGCTGGCCGGTTTACACTTTAAGAGGGCTTGTGTAGAGAATCTGCTCCTAGCAGGGCTTCACCAGCTGTGCTAGACTCCTAGCTGCAGGATTAGGGGTCCAAAGACCAACTGAGACTATTTTTTTTTCAGTGATTTAAAAAGAAATCAAGGGATGAACAACCAGCAGTTATGTTTTAACAATGATTTTTCTTTTGAACATGAAACACAGTGCAACAAAGAATGAAACAAAAACAAAGACATAAACTGACAGACATGGGCAGATTAGCATGCCAAGGACAGAAAATAGGCAGAGAGGAGAGAACTAGATGTTCCAAAGGGTCTCAGATATCCTACATAAAAGAACCAGAACCAGAAATAAGCATTCCTCCAGTAGTAGCCAGAGAGGAGCACCATGTCTCCTGACCTCTGTCTTTCCTTAGAGGAGCTCTAAAACATTACATTCATTGTCAAGCCATCCATGGACATTCAGGAAGGTCTGCTTTTCTGAAACTTATTCTCTCTCATGTCTAGGGTGTAAACTATCTCTACTCAGGGACCAAAGACAAGGAGCATCTATGAGAATTATCTCTGCACATCCAATTCCCTAGGTGCCCTTCAATTTATCCCACTTAATAGAGCTCCAATGTTAAGATGAGATCTGAAAAAGTCAGCTCAGTCAGTCGACAGGTTCTCCAGCACAGGAACAAGGATTAAAAAGAAAAAAGAAAATTGGACAACATTGTAGCATGACCGCAGGCGGCTCTCAGAGTGAAGCAGGTCTGTTTTTTCCCAAGTTTGCTTGTATATCATTTTAATTACAAGCAAATAATAAGGTCAGTTCTAGGTTAAGAAACAAACAAGGCAATACACACAAATAATTAAGGAATAAGCAAGGCAGTAAACAAAGTCCCATAATCACTGTTTCTAGGAGCTTGACTGGATGACCAAGATATCTGAGCCTACTTCCCTATCCTGGCCCAAAGTCAAATACTTGCATGAAGCCTACTTCCTTGTCCTGGCTCAATGTTAAAATTCCTACCAAGTTACCAGAATTGGGTCTAAAATCTCTCTACATCTTTCTGAGTCTGGTTTATGCACGGGTATAATGTGGCATGCATATGCAATAGGCTTATACTAACACTTCTCTACCTTGTCTGGGGAATTCAAACCTCCCCCATACCTCTACTTGCAGAATTCCATATGACCATGATTAATATTGAAATTTTAACTTCCTTCTGATAAGAACCCATTCAGGTAGCACCTGAGATTCCTGAAATTATTCCTCATGCTATAGGGTATTTTGGTACCTCCTACCTTCCACCAATGAACTTTGCCAATCCTGGATATTTTTTCCCCTCTCTCTTATATGTATGTAAACCTTATATCACCCCAAGTAATGTTCTTCTATGTCCTTGCAACTGGTCGTGTTATTTTTCTATTTCCAAAACACCTCCATCAATCACATCTGCTCCTTTTGCCACCATGTACCATATCAGTCTAAATCCCCAAGGCAGAGAGAGTCAAATCATGTATTATGTATTAATCTGTATTGTGATAGATTATGTCATTTTTATCATAGCAGGTTGTGAGCTGCCCTGTGGGAGCTGGGAATAAACCTGAGTCCTCAGAATGACCAGCTAGTTCTCTTAACAATTAACACATCTATTTAACTCCAAAAAGTGAGCTTTGTAAGAATAATTTTTAAGTGGACCTCTGCTATAACTCAGGGTGCCCTCAAACGTGCTATGCAGCTAAGGATGACTTAGAACTTCTGATCTTCCAATCTGTACCTCCTCGTCCTGGTCACTCAGATGTATGCCACCATCACATTTTTGTGGAGTTCTGAACATTAAACCCAGTGTCTAGTGCATGCTAGGCAAGAACTCTGTACACATAGCTACATTTCAACCCTGAGAGTTAAATTACACACACACACGCACACGCACACGCACACGCACATACGTATACGTATACGTATTCGTATACGTATATGTATATATTCATATATATACACATATATAATACATTTCTAAATTATATATTATAATTTATTTTATATTATAATATAATATATTGATTACAAATAATAAGAGTTAAATTATATATGTGTGTACATATATATATTAGACATATATAGACATATATATATATACATATAGACATATATATATACATATAGACATATATATATATATATATATATATATATATGAAACATTAGGCTTTATCTGCTGATAAACATAAATAGTTTGAACGTCCATAGCAATTAGTGGTTTTCCTTTCCCTAAAGGTCACCCAAAAATTCAGGGGATTCTAGAATAACTCATCTCAATATCCATCAATATCCAGGTGGCATTTGTCGTTTTCTTCAGCTTCCTGAGGATGCTAACCAAATTGTATAGATCAGTATCATGGCTGCTTTTGCAAAGCTGGAGAAAGATCTATAGGGTGAAATCTTACCCATGAACAGAAGCAGAGCTCGAGCAATGGATTCTCTCTGGCACAGGATGTTGTCTATGGAAAAAGATCTGACCCTTCCAAGGCAACTTCCAAAACCGTCAAGAAAAATAAAGATGTTGTAAGATGTGGCTGAAAGGTAGGAATGTAGTTAGGCTTATAAGAAGCTACAGTGGAATATCTGTGGCTTCAAAGTTTCATACTCCTTGAAACTTTTCACACAAATTCACCTCTAGTGGGAAAGTATCGGGAGATGGGGCTATTGGTGTGTGATAAGAATCCATTGTACCTTTTCTTGGCTACTTTGTGGGGTTTTCTTTCTTCCACCCTTCCCCATCCTCTTTATTCCACCATTTCAACCTCCTAACACTAGATGAGAGATTTTAATTTGTTTGTTTCTTTGTTTGTTTGTTTTGAAAACAACATGGAGGGGAAAGCAAATAGATCCCAGAATAAAGTCAGATGTCAGAAAGGGGAATATATTATCATTAGACTACTTCTTGATAATTTGGGCAATGAGCTCCTTGGGAAACATTGATCTTTCTTGTCAAGATATATAATTTCTTCTTACTGTTTCTATTTTGCACCTGACTACTTAAAAGGCTATGACCAAAAACAATCAACCACCCCTCTCAGGACGATAGCAATTATACAGCCTCTAAAATGTCACCAGAATTCTACACATCACAAATCACATAAACTATTCTCAGCTGGCATTTTATGCCTGTGCTAGAGAGTGAAGCAAATCATAGTCAAACAGTGGAAAATGTGAGGCACCCCTCACATCCTACACATGGGATTAAAACAAATCCATATTCCAGTATATCTGTGGGGTTTTTTTTTAACCAAATTTCAAAATTCTCACTACATTTACTTGTATCTGTTTTAAGGAATTAATTCTGCAATATTCACAAAGAATTTGTAAACATAGATGCTTTCACTGAAATAAGCACTTTTTTGTTTTACTGATCAAGGTTTTCAGGAGACCTCCCCAACTCAATTCAAATCTTAACAAGTTTTCATTGCATCCAAAGTTTTTCATTTCCTGAAGAAAACATAAACAAATCACTGTTCCCAGTGAAAAAATTTTGAGGAATTTCATTTTGTGGTTAACATATTCTTCATGTATATAGGAAGATTTAATTCCATAGTGTTTTCTATAACTCATTGTCTCTAGGATGCTGTTATATCTTTCTTATTAACATTTTAAAATGTAAAGTAAGCAGAGCACTATTTGGTCTGTGCCCATGGATAAATTAGCATTCAGAAAGGAGAGAGCAGAGTGGACCCTTTTGTTTTCAAATTGCAGTCATTTTTTTTGTTTCTCAGACCCCCATTTCCACCAGCAATTTTTCCAGTTGCACAATCATTTCCCCCAATCATTCTTTTTTAAATATTTTTTATTATTATGTATTTTCCTCAATTACATTTAGAATGCTATCCCAAAAGACCCCCATACCCTCCCCCCACTTCCCTACCCACCCATTCCCAATTTTTTGGCCCTGGCGTTCCCCTATACTGAGGCATATAAAGTTTGCATGTCCAATGGCCCTCTCTTTCCAGTGATGGCCGATTAGGCCATCTTTTGATACATATGCAGCTAGAGTCAAGAGCTCCAGGGTACTGGTTAGTTAATCATTCTTGATACAGGTTTAGGAAGAAGAAAAACAACAAACAGAAAAATCTGTCTCTTAGTAGAATGGGAGATACACCAATAGTTATGGCCCCAGTAAATTTTTAATGGAGTCTCAAAAAAAAAATCCCCTCAGCTCTTCATCCCTTTATCCCTTCATCACCTGCTTTTTTTTTCTTTACTGCATTTGAAATCACATTTTCCATTCTGCATTACCTCTATGATGGGCATCACTATCATTTGCTAGTTTATGGATTCTTCTATATCCCACTCTTTTCCCCTCACCTTCTTGTTCTGTTTCAACCCCATAACACTAGAGTAGAGAAAAAAAAAAAAGGAAAGAGAAAATAAGAGATCTCCAAATAAAGCCAGGGTTTTAAATGGGAGGATATGGTTTGTCTACTTCCTGCTGATGAAGGGTGTCTAGTTCCTTAAAGCAAGTTTTGTTTGTTTGTTTGTTTCTTTGTTTTGTGGGAAAAGTCTGAGCTCCTGCCATATTGCTTAGTCTTTTACAGTCCTTGGTGCCAAGTGAGAATCTCCTGTGAACTCTAGGTGCATAACACTAATATCACTGTAGTAAGCATGATCAAAATATTAAAAAAGAAGCTGAGCAAGGGAGGGGATGTCTTTAATCCAAGCACTCATGGGGCAAATACATGTGAATCTGAGTGAGTTCATGGTCAGCATAATCTACACAGCAAGTTCCAGGCTGACCAGGACTAAATATTGAAAATATCTGAAAAGAAGGAAGAAAAGGAGAAGAAAAACAAATGCAAGAAAGGAGGAGGAAGAAGAGGAGTAAAAAGAGGAAGAGTAAAATGATTAAGAGGAACAGTAAGATAAAGAAACTTAAAGCCTGGGTCTTGGTGGTACATTTCTTAAATCCTAGAACAAAGGGACACATGCAGACAGCTCTCTCTACCTTTGAGCATAGCCTAGTCTATATCATAAGATCATATCTCAAGCAAAAAAAATGATTAAAACAGAAAATATCAAATATCAGCAGGAAGGAAGGCAAGAACATCACTTAAGTACCAAGAATCAAAGAATAACAAGTGAGGATAAACACCTTTCTATGATAGAAATGAAAACTGGCCAATCAATTACATTAGGAAAATTTTTCACTAAAGTTAAATTCTTTCAATGAATGGATTAAGGAAGTTTTCTTCTTAAGTGTCTCATGGAGACAAGAGTTACTACACCCAACAATATACTTATTTGCAGATTAATGCCTTCATGAAAGTATATATGAAAATCCATTAGAGACAGAGCCGCTGAGGCAGCACCCTTGGTGGGCCACAGACAGCCGGCCACCGTCCGGACCAGAGGACAGGTGTCCGCCTGGCTTGGGAGGCGACCTCAGCCTCAGCAGCAGCGGTCGCCATCTGGGTTCCTGGACTCTGCGGGACCTAGGAAATTAGTCTGAACAGGTTAGAGGGTGCGCCAGAGAACCGGACAGCTTCTGGGATGGGCAGAAGCACAGAGCCGCTGAGGCAGCACCCTTGGCGGGCCACAGACAGCCGGCCACCGTCCGGACCAGAGGACAGGTGTCCGCCTGGCTTGGGAGGCGGCCTCAGCCTCAGCAGCAGCGGTCGCCATCTTGGTTCCAGGACTCAGCAGAACTTAGGAAATTAGTCTGAACAGGTTAGAGGGTGCGCCAGAGAACCAGACAGCTTCTGGGATGGGCAGAAGCACAGAGCCGCTGAGGCAGCACCCTTGGCGGGCCACAGACAGCCGGCCACCGTCCGGACCAGAGGACAGGTGTCCGCCTGGCTTGGGAGGCGGCCTCAGCCTCAGCAGCAGCGGTCGCCATCTGGGTTCCTGGACTCAGCAGAACTTAGGAAATTAGTCTGAACAGGTTAGAGGGTGCACCAGAGAACCGGACAGCTTCTGGGACGGGCAGAAGCACAGAGCCGCTGAGGCAGCACCCTTGGCGGGCCGCAGACAGCCGGCCACCATCCGGACCAGAGGACAGGTGTCCGCCTGGCTAGGGAGGCGGCCTCAGCCTCAGCAGCAGCGGTCGCCATCTTGGTTCCGGGACTCAGCAGAACTTAGGAAATTAGTCTGAACAGGTTAGAGGGTGCGCCAGAGAACCAGACAGCTTCTGGGACGGGCAGAAGCACAGAGCCGCTGAGGCAGCACCCTTGGCGGGCCACAGACAGCCGGCCACCGTCTGGACCAGAGGACAGGTGTCCGCCTGGCTTGAGAGGCGGCCTCAGCCTCAGCAGCAGCGGTCACCATCTTGGTTCCAGGACTCAGCAGAACTTAGGAAATTAGTCTGAACAGGTTAGAGGGTGCGCCAGAGAACCGGACAGCTTCTGGGACGGGCAGAAGCACAGAGCCGCTGAGGCAGCACCCTTGGCGGGCCGCAGACAGCCGGCCACCGTCTGGACCAGAGGACAGGTGTCCGCCTGGCCTGGGAGGCGGCCTCAGCCTCAGAAGCAGTGGTCGCCGTCTTGGTTCCAGGACTCCCTGGAACTTAGGAATTTAGTCTGCACAGGTGAGAGTCTGCACCACAGAAGCTGACAGCTTCTGGGAACTGCCAAAGCAACACAGCTTCTGAGAGAGGCCCTGTTTTGGGCCTTCTTCTTTGACCAGGAGGAGGTCCAAAAACAAGATATCTGTGCACCTTCCCTGTAAGAGAACTTGCCAGCAGAGAGTGCTCTGAGCACTGAAACTCAGAGAAGAGAATCTGTCTCCCAGGTCTACTGAGAGACGGTAACAGAATCACCAGAAGAACAATCTCTAAACAGAGTCAACTATAACTACTAACTCCAGAGATTACCAGATGGTGAAAGGTAAACGTAGGAATCCTACTAACAGGAACCAAGACCACTCACCATCATCAGAACCCAGCACTCCCACTTCACCCAGTCCAGGGCACCCCAACACACCCGAAAACCTAAACCTAGATTTAAAAGCATATCTCATGATGATGGTAGAGGACATCAAGAAGGACTTTAATAAATCACTTAAAGAAATACAGGAGAACACTGCTAAAGAGTTACAAGTCCTTAAAGAAAAACAGGAAAACACAATCAAACAGGTAGAAGTCCTTACAGAAAAAGAGGAAAAAATATACAAACAGGTGATGGAAATGAACAAAACCATACTAGACCTAAAAAGGGAAGTAGACACAATAAAGGAAACTCAAAGTGAGGCAACACTGGAGATAGAAACCCTAGGAAAGAAATCTGGAACCATAGATTTGAGCATCAGCAACAGAATACAAGAGATGGAAGAGAGAATCTCAGGTGCAGAAGATTCCATAGAGAACATCGGCACAACAATCAAAGAAAATGGAAAATGCAAAAAGATCCTAACTCAAAATATCCAGGAAATCCAGGACACAATGAGAAGACCAAACCTACGGATAATAGGAGTGGATGAGAATGAAGATTTTCAACTCAAAGGACCAGCAAACATCTTCAACAAAATTATTGAAGAAAACTTCCCAAATATAAAGAAAGAGATACCTATGAACATACAAGAAGCCTACAGAACTCCAAATAGATTGGACCAGAAAAGAAATTCCTCCCGACACATAATAATCAGAACAACAAATGCACTAAATAAAGATAGAATACTAAAAGCAGTAAGGGAAAAAGGTCAAGTAACATACAAAGGCAAGCCTATCAGAATTACACCAGATTTTTCACCAGAGACTATGAAAGCCAGAAGAGCCTGGACAGATGTTATACAGACACTAAGAGAACACAAATTCCAGCCCAGGCTACTATACCCAGCCAAACTCTCAATTACCATAGATGGAGAAACCAAAGTATTCCACGACAAAACCAAATTCACACATTATCTCTCCACGAATCCAGCCCTTCAAAGGTTAATAACAGAAAAAAAACCAATACAAGAACGGGAACAATGCCCTAGAAAAAACAAGAAGGTAATCCCTCAACAAACCTAAAAGAACACAGCCACAAGAACAGCATGCCAACCAGTACCCCGGAGATCTTGACTCTAGCTGCATATGTATCAAAAGATGGCCTAGTCAGCCATCACTGGAAATAGAGGCCCATTGGACACGCAAACTTTATATGCCCCAGAACAGGGGAACGCCAGGGCCAAAAAGGGGGAGTGGGCGGGTAGGGGAGTGGGGGTGGGTGTGTATGGGGGACTTTTGGTATAGCATTGGAAATGTAAATGAGCTAAATACCTAATAAAAAATGGAAAGAAAAAAAAAAGAAAATCCATTAGAATATTAGGAAATCCCAGCTAGCCATTTAGAGCTGTTCATCAGATAGAGGGGCTCTGGGTTTTTTAATCTGTAGAGAGAACCATGGTAGAAAAGCCTTGTCTAACATATATGTGTCGTGCAAAGAGTTAGGTCACCACATTTACATATTTCCTAGATCACCCTTAGCTTCCAGAAGGCACGAGACCTCCTTCAGAAACAACCTCTGGCTAGACAAGGGTGAGTTGCAGGCCTGGGTCACAGATATCAGAACTAAGTCTATGCAAGATGGCCTCCTAATGTGCTGTGTGATTTTAATCTGATTCCTTGTTTCCCCTAAGTGATCCTGTGCTGGAAATTTGGTTACCATCATAGGGTCTCAAGGTATAACGTGATGGAAAACAGGAGACAACTAGAAAGGTGATTAGGTCTCTGGGGTGTTGCCATGGAAAGGCACACATGCTATAGATTGGCTGAGTACTGGAGACAACCCACACAATAACTTCGCAGCAAGTCTCATGCAATTTTCTGTGTCTCTTACGGTGAGGGGGTCCTGAACAGAAGCTAAGAGGTTAGGCTACAGGACTGTGGACCTGGAGCCTTCAAAATTATGACTTTTTCTTTATGAATACTCAACCAAGGTTATTTTATCATAGCCTTATGAAAAAGAATAATACCTTTTACTCTTTTCAGTGCATACTCTATAATGAGAAAGCCTGTACATGTTGGGCATTCCATGAGCCTCTGCATCATGAGGAACCTATATATTCTTGTGAATATACCTGCTGGTGTGAGCCTGGGAACTATGTGAGGATGAGACTCATTGATGGATCAGTAAGGCACATGGCCTTGAGACTGGCCACAGAACAACTATTTGGTGACTGGTGTGGGAAAGGACTTCCTGCAATGTCTACAGAGAAGAGCCACAGGAAAGATCCTAAGCCCTAGGACCCAGGGTTCCCACTCCATGTAACACCCAGTGGGGAAGTAACTGTGTTCAGAACTGGGTAGGTAATATTAGGATAACCTGAATTCTGTTCTGGCCAGGTCCCACTCTGATTTCCAGGCTGAAATTCTGTTCACTGTGAGGAGCAGGAAGCCTCACAACAGCCTTTGAAGTAGGTACTTTTATTTTATTTTATACGTGGGACACACTGTGACACACAGACACGCACAACTGGATCATGTACCAAACACTAGTGAGCAGGGACAGATTCTGCTATCTAGAGCCTGTGCGGTTCTCAACAGAACCTTGGTATTCCTGGTCCTACTCAGATCCATGTTCCTGGGGAGTTCAATCTGGGAGGTCATGTATGTGCCCTGTGGACCCTGTCGATGAGGGTGATAGACACTCTAATGTAGTGACTATGGTCTCTTAGCATTCTCTAACTTTTACTTCTGCCTGAACTTGACTTCTTAAACCCATTCTTGAGGTTTTCTCTTTGTTTGTTTCTTTGTTTGTTGTTTTGTAGTTTTTTTTTGTTTGTTTGTTTTTGTTGTTGTTGTTGTTTTTAAAGAAGATCTTGCCCTGGTTGGTCTTGACCTCATAACCTTCCTGAGAAATGATTGTGTGGTCCTGCCTGCCTGCCTTTCTGCCTTCTGTCTGTCTGTCTGTCTGTCTGTCTGTCTGTCTGTCTGTGGGTCTGTCTGTCTGTCTGTCTGTCTGTTTATGTGTATGTGTTGTAGATTCAACTTTCTTTGGGGCTGGTGGAAGTCATTGTCAAAATCTGTAAACAATGAGCAGGTATGATAATTTTCACCTTTGATCTTAGTATTTTGGAGGAAGAGGCTTCCTATCTTTGTGAGTTAGACGTCAGTCTGGTCTACAAAAAGAGTTCTAGGCTACCCAAAATTACACAGGAAGACCCTGTTAATAAACATCATTAGTGTGTTCATTAAGTTCTCACTTCAAGTGCCTTGTGCTCATTTTCTCATAATTAAGCAAGGATATTTCAGTTCTGAGCTACCTGGCCTCCTAATTGATCACTGCCAGACTATGCATTCCTGCTCTAGCTATTCCGACTACTGATCAAAAAGCCTGCATGATGGCCATTTTCAATATTCCACAGCTACCCTGTAAAAATTATAGTCCAGTCTTAGCTGGATTCCCAAGCTCCTGAAGGCTCAGCTTCAGTCGATCTGTGCCAGTGTGTCCAGCTGATCTTTGCTACCACAGAATTCCAGATGACCCTTCAACCCACTGTACCTGGGCCAGAGGGGAGCATCTCCAACTGCACAGGGACATAAGGGGACTGTTGGGAAGGGTGCTAAGAGCAAGGCTGTGGTAGGCACTCTACTCCACCCACCCTGGAAGCAGACTGCTTAAGCTCATTCAGATAGGAGATACACTGGCCACCCTGGCATTGCCATTTTAGGCTTCATGAAAGGGTTCTTTTGCCAGTTCTTTTGTCCTTTATTAGGAAGTGTGGGCTGAAAAAATACCAATAGAGGAGCCTAAAGACAGCAGAGAAAAGCCTGAGGCAGATATGTGAAGGCTGAAGGGTCAGCAGGATGAACAGTGAAATAGGCTAAGAGTCTTACTGCTCTATGGTAGCTGAAGCATTTGACTGGGGAAATGCAGGAGAGAGTAGGTAAGGTCATGTAATGAAGAGAGGGCAGAGGCAGACTCTGAGGAAGAACACAAGGGATCCAGAGGACAGGATAATTAAACCCCAATTTCCAGAAGTGGTCTAGGAATTTGTACAGTCTTTAGAGACTACACTAGGGCCTGGAGACCCATCATAGCAGAGTGCCAGAAAGGCTCATGTTCCTGTCCATGCTGTGGAGGATCTGAGGCACAGGTAGGCCTCAGGGTCCCATGCTAGTAGGAGGACTGCTCTGGAGGTATTCCACTGCTGCCTCTACCACCTGCTACCTGTTGGAGAGAGTCCCTTGCTGCTGTCTATTTAAATGCTAAGTACTGGAACCCAGGGAATGGAATCCCCCAAAACTCCAACTACTTGCAAATCTCTTTTACAAATTCTCACATACACCAGATGTTGCTTAGTAAATTAGTTCACATAAATCTCTGACTATCTAAGAAAATATGCATCCCAGGCAATGACGGAGAGGAGAGAGGTATTCTGGGCTTTTTTTTCTGGGCAGGGTGTCACAGGTAGGGATCAGAAGGCAAGAGAAGAGGAGAGAGGAAGAGGAAGAAGATGGAGAAAGGGGAAGGCTGCATTGGGGCCTGATGTCTCAGGAGCACATGACCAGGAGCTGTGGACCGTGAGTACAGGCTAATGGAGCAAAAATAACCCTGGGCACCACTTAAACAGCAATTAACATTGGGCCTATGAATTGTATGCAAGTCAAAATAGTACACAACCTGTCTGATCTCGGTTTAGAGCTTATCAAATAATATACAAATCTTTGTGTCTTTTATAGAGGCTAGCTAAAATATATATTTCATTTATACCCACATTCTGCTCCTTGTTGTGAAACATTGTGGGCAATGAAGAAGCCAAAGCCAGCCTGGGAGAGCATCCCCATACCTGAGCATAATTTTTTCTTTGTGATTGAGGGGGGTCCCACACAGGTAACTGGGACATACCTGTCTCAACTACCAACAAGTGAGGACCATGGGTGAGAAGCACTATGTCTTCATCTCATTGCTTTGGACTTTGTTAGACATCTGACTGCTCTGTGTACACCTGAACCTGGAATTTAGCAATTAACCAGCGTGTTTATGATTTATAGATTCTCTACATTAGGTATGACACCACTTTTCTATAATTGTGACCCAAGAGAGAACCAGGGCCTTCATATGCTCTGCCCTCACTGCCTGAAATGCTTTCCCTTCATATTCCTGGGAAATTTGTCACCTAATTCCCCAGACTGGTTCAAAAACCAACATATCAGAGGGAAGGCCTGCTAAAGCTTTCACAATGTTTAAGGCAAACATAAAACACCCACATTGAGCTTTTCTCCAAACTGTGCCAGTAATGAGGAATATATGGAGGTCTTTGAGAAGGAATGTAGAGCCTCTGCTCTCAGTCTTCCACAATCCCCTGTTGCCTTTCTGCAGTTCACCCTGTGTTCAGATAATACAAGTCCCTGACTACCTGAAGTTGCCCTATTCTCTACCTTCAAGATTCCAGACCATGAAGCAAATTAAACTCTTTCCTATATACATGGCCTAGTCTTAGGTCATTTGTCATAGCAACACAACCTGAATTACAACCCTACAGTCCACATGGATCCCTTGTATATAAGAAGACACCTGACCTTCATCATAGCAAAGGCTCTGAATCCTGTTTCCTCTCCTATAGCTCCCCTTTCCTTGGCTGACTTTGGTGTTACTTAGATGTCTGAAGGTTCAGTAGAGCAAAGGCTTCCTCTCTCCCAGAGTCAGCACACATAGGAGGTCTTCACAAATGCTGGTTAGACTGGCCAAAAGGCTATCTCACTTCTCTCAAGTCTATAAACAAGACCCTACTTAAAACACACAACACTATCTTCTCAAATGATGCAGCCTTGGTTTCAAACTACTCTTCCCCCATGCCTATGTTACATAAGTGTTTGTGCTGAAGTAATTTGGTTGGTATTTAATTTTAAAAGTAAAGATTATATGTGTTTTGATAAGGCACAATTAAGTAGTTTGTTGTAAAATGCACTTGACTGTCACAATCTGTACAGCACGCGGCAACAGAATGAACTTTGCAGAAGACTTAAAGAGTCCAACGCCTTTGAATTTTACTGCTTATCTGAGCCAAACAGGATTTACCTCCTGTAACTGTTTGGTCAATTAGGTGCCAAGAACTGAGATCTAATTGTGAGCTCTCTGCTAGGTCCACTGATCTTTGTTTTTATAACCTTGCATGCCTTGAGGGCTGAGATGGCCTGTACAATGTGCCCACTGAGCACTTCTCTCTTCTGCACAGGGTTGCGAATGGGGACAAGTACAACACGTGGTTGAGCAAGTGTCTACTGCCCAGTGACCCGATGCTACTCTGATTTGGTCATGGTATTGTATCACTGTAACAATAATCTTAACCAAGACAGGTGACATTTATGTCTGTATGTACAAAGTGGCCAGGGAAAGACAGTGAAGGCCTTCATTTGCTCTCCACCATGTAGATGTGTGTATATACATTATATCTGTTTATTCATACATATATGCATAAGTGTGTGCTTATTTGACATTTTATTTAGGTTGAATGTATGTGAATGGGGATTGTGCCTGCATGAGTGTCTTATGCAGTACTGAATGCTTTCCCTGTGGAGGTCATAGGGAAGCACTGTATCCTCTGGTACTGGAGTTACAGATGGTTGTTAGCTACCATGTGGGTACTGGGAAGTGATTCTGTGTCTTTTTATAGCTGAGAACAACTTATATTTTTTGAGACAGGGCCTCTTACTGGAGCTTGCTAATGGCTAGATGGACTGGCCAGTAAGCTCTCTGGTGCTGGATATACCAGGGGTCACTTTGTCCCTAGATGTCCTCACAAGTTCAAAGGGTTGGAAACCATGGATTTAAGAGTGTATGCCAAGCAACTACTTCACTTACTGGCCTTACTGCTTTCTTGAGAACATATAGCTCACAGTGAAGAACTGAAGGAGGGTCTACTCCCTGGAGAAACATCTACAGATCCTCTGGAATTCTTCTGTGATATGTAAGAACACTGACTTTCATCCATGCTCATTTATATGCCAGAAAACCATTCACAACAGCATGGTTTTATAGGTTATTTCAAAATTCTAGTACAATCCAATATCATGTTGTTTAGTTTTTTTGTTCAAATTGTTTTATATTTGTCAATTAGGAGCCTGTTCATGTTTCCTCATGCCAGTTTCAACTGATAATTCTAGATGTCTGTTCATCTGTTTGTGTACTTGTGTATGTGCCTGTGTATAGACAGTGGTACTAAGATGTGTGTGTGTGTGTGTGTGTGTGTGTGTGTGTGTGTGTCTGTGTGTCTGTGTGTGTGTGTGCGTGTATGCGTGTGCATGTGAAAGTCAGACAACAATTTGGAGGAGTTAATTCTGTTCCTCTACCAGGTGGTTTCTTTCCCAAATGGTGTTTGGAACTGCTGAAGGCATGTTTCCAGATGGGTGTGGCTGGGCTCAGAGTTATAATGGTTTATAAAGAAAAGGATCTGCACTGTGAGGAGCATTTAGCACTCTTCACAATGAAGGGGACACTTCTTCTGCTGGGCTTGCTGGTGACTGGATAGCTGAGCTTCCAGACAAGTGAGAGTGGTACCCTTGTTCACCCCATCTCAGCCCCATGGAGATATCTAAATGGGGCTCTGAGACAAACCTAGGTGTCCTTGGAAGCCCACTGGCAAGAAGCTGCAGAAGACAATTCATGCTTTCTTCACTTAGTTAGAACTGTTAGGTTTGTGGGACATGGAGACAGAGGTATGCTGGTGATGATACCCATTATGAAGGGACCTTAGATGCACAGTTGAAGCTGAGGCAGGTGTTGGGCTTATGTGAAGTTCAGATATCAAGGTATGTCCACTCATGGATGTTTTTCTGCTAGATCTGTGTATCTCATGTAAACCATGTTGTTTCTGGGAGGCTGAAGCCTTTGGGAGGGTTTGACTATGAGAAAAGTCAGTTAAGGCATTTGTAGATACTGCAAGGAACATTGAGCCTCTGCTTTGACCATCCCATTGTCTTTTAATGGTGTTTTTCTCTCTGTGTTTGCAGCAGAAGCATGTGTTCCTTACTTCAAAGGCTATGCAAGTGTTGTCTCTGGAAGTAGGGTGTGGATGTATCAAGAACTCCAGGCATTCAATGCTACTGCAGAGGAAAAGCTGGCCTTGGAATAATCCAGGGCTGCTATAGAGAGGAAAGATTAAAAAACAAACTTCTGGAACCCAAAATTATGGTAATTTTCTGCCAACCTCCACTCACCCATGCAACAGATGCTGTAAGGCTGTGTACAAGTGATAGATGCACTGCAACTGAGAACTGAAACCCTTCCCCACACTAGTACATGTAAAGCAGAATGCCATGTACACAGCCAGCCTGTTCCTTGCATGATCCTGCAGCTCACTCCCACATGCTGGTTAAACATGTTCTCACCCATAGTAGGAACAGGGAATCCTTGGGATGGCCTCTGCACTGGTTTGGTACTCCCAGCTCTACTCTAAGATGTTTGAAATTTCTCACCAGTGTCTTTTTTGGAACCTCTCTGGGGTCTATTTTACCCAGCCATCGATGAAGGCCATTTCTGCGGACATCATCTATGCTAAAACAAAACATCACACCATGTCTGAAATGCCACCCCCACCCCAGGGACTGCCTATAGTTTCTCACCACTGTTGTCACCTGTCCTCCCTTGTTTCAAACACAACTGGATTATAGAGATGCATATTTTGAAAAGTGCAGCTCTCACCCTATTTCCCAAAGTATTTTACTTGAGTATAGGTCTTGAAAAACAACAGTGCTATCCAAAATTATTTTCCTCTAGCAAGTCCAATTGGGGGACATATTTTTAACATGGCTACACAGCCAATGTGTCCGTAGAGAGGTGCTCAGGTATGTGAGATATCACCAAACTCATACTCAGCTGTACTGTCCCTCTCTAGACCTAGCCCCCATTGTGCTTACCAGATCCTTCTCCACTTCTTTCCTGCCTGACTATGGTGGTTTTCAGGCTTCCTCCTGAAGGGTGTGAGTGGGTTCCAATTCCCTTGAGGCAAAATTTGTTACTGGAGACCTGAATCACTGTATTGGATTTTCTTTGCTGTGCATGAGGATCAGTCTCCTTGTGGGTGGTTGGGAAGCCCTGCTGAGGTCCTGTTCCTTGCCTATAGCCAACACTGTCCCTTTCTGCCTTTTTGTTTTCCAGAAAGCCATGAATGCCAGCCCAGAATGCCAGTCACACTATAGAAGGGGCACTGTAAAATCCTTTTTAGACTATTTTTTCAAGCTATTGGGACAATAGATGTTAATGTGTTTGGGGCAACCCATCTTTGCAACATGTCTGATCAAAGTGCCATCTTGCTGACCTGTCCTCTTTCTCTCCTGAAGTTGGATTCCTGATCCTGTTCTTTCATCATCAAGATTCTTAGACTGATTCAAATAAATGCTTGCAGCTCTGTTCTGTGTCCTGTGTCTATGTGCTAAACAAGGTCTTTATAGGATCCAGGAGATACTGAGAGAAATGACTTGTGTTGTCACTGAGAGCAGCATGACTGCTCCTGATTAGCCAGGTGATCATGAGAGAGCCTTTCTGGTCTCCTTTTTTTGTTACTCTGTAGACCAGGCGGGCCTGGAACTTACAGAGATCCATGATCCTCTTCCTCCCAACTGCTGGGATTATAGTTGTGAGCCCCCATGCTCAGTTTACTGGAGCTCTGTGAGACTCTGGAGACTGGGATTGTCTGAGGGAAAATAGCATGTAAGTAGCTACAGGATTCACCAGGTTGTCAGGATAGAAAAGTGGAGAAACACTTACCTCATGTGTTGTCTCCGGGCTGTATCACAAGAATATGAAATCCTTGTGTCCAGTTATAACAAGAGAGTAACACAGAGATCATAAGGGTGTGCTTCTCAGATAATCTTCGTCTGATAGTGACAGTTACCATTTGTCACACCCTGGCCAACATAGCAGTTTCTAAGAGAGTGATGGTTACACTCTGAGACCCAACCTCAAAGACAAAACCAAGGGGCTGAAGAGATGACTCAGGAGTTTAGAATGCTGGCTGCTCTTCCAGAGGTCCCAAGTTCAATTCCCAGCAACCACATGAAGGATCAAAACCATCTGTGACCCACTTCAGGTGTGTCTGAAGACAGCAACAGTTTACTCATAGTCATAACTTAAATAAATAAATCTTTAAAAGAAACCCAGAACTTAATAATATACAAAAAAATTCAATGAGGAAAGAGGCAGGAATCAATGCCCAACATGAGGAAAGAGTGAAGCACTTGGAAGAAGGTTCAATGGGTAGAGTGTTTCAGTGCATTATTGGGAACCTGATTTTGACTCCCAGAACCCATGTAAAGCCAGACTTGATAGCATGTGTCTAGAGTCCTAGTGCTCCTGTTGAGAGATTGGAGGGCTCAGGTAAATTCTCAAAAGTTTGTAGACCAGCTACCATGGCATTCCACAATATCAGAAAGCCAGAGTCCTGTACTAAACAATGGCTCAGGATTGTCCTCTGATCTCTACATGCATGCTGTGCCATATGCATGCCCACTCTTTCTTATAAACTCAAACACAAAACAGCAACCCAACAAGTAAAAGGGAGAGAGGACTGGAAAGCTGTGTAAATTAAAATGATGAACTCCATTTGTTAAATTGGCATGCAACATAGTAACACAACTCTTATTCTGTATATTACTGGCCAAAATTGAGAAGACACATCAAAGAGAGCAAGTGCTAGTGAGCAGGCTGAGGGACTGAAAGTTATACAAACAAGATACATTGGTCAGTGTTTAAGACTGACAGGCATAGAGCCATTGCTCTGTTCAACTGTTTCCTGATGTGATATGACAACGCCTAGGGCTTCCTAAAGAAGCCTGACTTGTTCTGTGGAAGGCCAAATGGCCTTCCCAGGGACAAAGCTCTCACAGACAAAGCAATGATTCTGAGAAAACAGAACATCTTCACTTTTAACACCCTATCCAGCATTTTTCCAAAATACCACCTCAGGACCAAGCCTGGTCCCAAATCTGAAAACTGTTGAGCTTATTCAAACCAGTAAATCCAAGAACAGTTTCCTGTGCCCAAGGAGTTCCCAAGAAAGGGTGAGGCCTCTTCCTCATGTTTTTCTGTCTCCCACTTAACAATAATCTGTCTGACATAGCATTGTGTGGCATGACATATGTGCCTTCTCTTGATACATGTAGGTAGTATGTACCTTCCTTTTTGACTTTCTTATTCCATCATATCTAGAAGATAAACTCTCACATGTACAAATGAGGCATGCAGGCCTTTGATGCCTGAATATTGACACACAGAAGAGAGGAACAAATGAATGAATGCACAGAACAGCTTTATTTACAACAGTCCCAACTTGAAGGCAGCAAAAAGTCCTTGAACTAATGACAGAGGTCTTCTGAAAGGGGAAAACAAATCAATGAACACCCTGATGGGCAGTTAGGAAAGGGGTAACTATAAGGGGTCACATTAAGAGCAGTGAAATTGAACAACATCAGGACTACAGTGATTTCTTGGTTTTATACATTAAATAACAACTACCATGCCAGTCAGTGGTGGAGCAGGCCTTTAATTGCAGCACTTGGGGGGCAGAAGCAGAAAAATCTCTGAGCTGGAGTACAGCCTGGTCAACAGAGAGAATTCCATGGCAGCCAGGGCTATACATAGTCACCCTGACTCATAATACAAAACCACTAACACCAACATCAACAAGTCTCTCACATTTTATAATTTATACACGGTAGAAGGCTCAGAAATTCTGCCTCAACCAAGCTTTAATAAAAGAAGTGGTTCAGTACAAAATAAATTATTTTTAAAACCATCACAAGAATCTGATTTCTTCTATCTATTATAAGTTCAGAGTTTGACCAAAGCCACTGCTCCTACTAGTTGGAAGAGATTCCTACTTTGACCAGAGCAAAGCATCATGAACAGTAATAACTGACTTTGAATTCCAAGTCAAGGGATTATCATCTCCACTGGCCTGTGTAGACAGAAACATTTGAGTATTTTCCTACAAAGAAATAATTAGAGAAGGCTGGAGACTGTCTGTGTGCCCTCATCTCTCACATTACAGTACTAAGAGCCTTCTGTTGCAGTATCTCTCCTTTCAATATATACCTAGGCAATGAAAACACAACACAATTAATGTACATACATATTGTGTGCCTAGATTGGGCAGATCTACTGCTACAATACCATCTTCCACATCAAGTGACCCCATATAAATTGCAGTTTCTCCAGAACATTTGCTTGTGCCCCTCTTCTTTCTTCTCCCCTGCACCTTCTTCCTCTTCCTCTTTATCCTTATTTCTCTTCCCCCAACCTTCGGCTCCACATTCCCTTTATTTCCCAATAATCAGCTCTCCTTTATTTTACAAATTAAGGTGGGAAGTAGGTATGCAGGTAATCATCTAAGTGCTGACTCAATCCTTGTTCCCAACCCCTCACAGGAGAACAGAATTAACATCAAATATCATTAGCCCCAGAGCTATCTATAACAGCCTTTTTGGGGTTGCTGCCCTCAATTTATACTAATTAAACATCGTGTATGCATATATTTCTGTCAAGCTGTAGTGTGCTTATTCTATACCTGATATCCTTGAAGGAATATACATGAAGTCCTATGTGTTAGGCTTTGAATACTGTTTGACATGATACATACCAGTTCCCAGGAGCGAGCAAGCTTCAATCACAGGACTTATAGTGATAGACCTCTTGAAGGGGAATTATGCAGATTACAAGAGCAACATGGCTAATGAATCCTCTCACATTTCTGTACCCCATAGATTATATCTCCATGCTTATGTCAACATATGGGTGATGGCTATATCACAAAGGCCACTTTGGCAGTCATTTTTGCTGCCAGGCACTAAGCTGTCTCTATAGGTCCACACTCCGTGAACTTCAAGTTCTTACTCCAAAGTAAATCTTCTCCCATCGAAACAGGGAGAGCCAGTAGTTCAAGGTCTTCCTTCTGTGTGAGCTCTTTAATATATGAGGAGGATGAGTTTTGTGATGGTTTGTAAATTCTTGGCCCAGGGAGTGGCACTATTAGTAGGTATGGCTCTGTTGGAATAGGTGTGGTCTTGTTGGAATACGTGTTTCACTGTGGGTATAGGCTTTAAGAATTCATCCTAGCTGCCTTGAAGCAAGTATTGTGCTAGCAGACTTTAGATGAAGATGTAGAACTCTCAGCAACTCCTGTACCATGTCTGCCTGAATGCTGCCATATTCCTACTTTAATGATAATGGACTGAACTTCTGAACCTGTAAGTCAGCCCCATTCGGTGCTGCCTTTATAAGAGTTGCCTTGGTCATTGTGTCTGTTCACAACTGTAAGACCCTAACTAAGACACTTTTAAAACAGAGACACGGGTGTGATGTGGAGATGGAGCAGAGACTGAGAGAATTCCCAAACAATAATAGGTCAAATTTGAGATTCATACCATGGGAAAGTATCAGTCACTCACACTATTAATGATATTCTAATCTGCTTGCAGACATGAGTCTAGTACAGCTGTCCTCTGAGAAGTTCCAAATAGCATTTGACTCAGACAGATGCAGACACCCACAGCAGAACAGTGGAAGCTACTTGGGTACTCCTATAGAACAGGGGGAAGGAATGCTGGGAAGGTACAGAATATTAAACTCATTAAGTTAGCACAGATGAGAAAATACTTTATCTAAATTGCCAAATATATCAGACTGGACATTATAGGTGTATATAATACCTTATGATTTTCATAATTGTCATAATGTTATTCAATGTATATCTATTAGAAAGGCGCCATTTTTTGGACTTAAAAGGGAATTTTTGAGGTTTTGTCTTGCTGTCTGTTGTAATGCTAAGGGTAGACTCCCCATACACCCAAGAACTGGAGTCTGCAAGTAGACCTGTGATTCTGCCCCCAAGTTATTTCTGATTGGTAAATAAAGATGCCAACAACCAATAACTGAGCATAAGAGACATAGATGTGGTTTAGGTTTCATTGGATTTGAATTTGAAGAGGAAAATGGGAGAAGAAGATGGTGCAAGGGAAGAAGGCACCACATCCAAGTTTTGGGTTTGGTTTCAATTTTTCCCAAATGTATGAGTAAGAAACTCAAACTCAGTATCCTCTTAGTGTCCAGTAGAGAACATCTTTGCTGACTGACTACCTTAAAACCAACTAAGAAAAAACCTCGGTTTTGTTTTGTAACACTGCTTTTCCCTCATATTTTTGAAAGTTACTCTGAAAAATAAAAAAAAAAAAGCAATCTGAAAAGAAGTCTAGAAGACATCCTTGTGGAGAGCTCTTAGGACCACTTCTAGAAACTTGGCAGTAATTTTACATTGGACCCAGACAGAAAAGTAGTTTCAGATAAGTTGTTCATCCTGATATACCCCTAGAAACAGTGTTCTTGTTACTTATTTATTTATTATCTTGCTATTTCCTTAACCTAGAAATTATCTTATTACTTGCATATCATTCAAATTTTATAAAAGCAGACTGGGAAAACATAAACTTACTTCAGCATCAGAATTGGCTGCAGTCATGTTATAATGTTGTCTAATTGTCTTTTGTTGTTTTTTGATCATCACTCACTCCCTGGAGAACCCATTGACTGTCTGAGGTGGCTTGGTCACATAATTAGACATAATATAATTCCAAGACACCATGTTTCTCTTTGCTCAGCAATGACTAGAAACAACAGTTCTTCAGGGGCTAGGTCTGCATCTTTTTTAGTTTAGCTTTTTCTTTATTGAGACAGGGTTTTTTAAGTAGCTCAGGCTCTCTTGGAACTCACCACAACTACCTTGATGGCCTCAAACTCACAGAGAAATTCCTTACTCTCCATAATGGTACTGGGCCTAAGGGTGTATACCTGCACTGCCTGCCAGAAGCTTTTATATCAAGGTCATGATAACATTGTATACAGGACATTGATCCTAGCATATTCACTTGAGGTCTGTAGCTTTAGTTGACATTTTGTTTGTTTGTTTGTTTGCCTGTTGTATTTTCATTATTGATTTTTCAAAAGATTTTTTTAATTATATGTTTTTCTAGGTGGTAGTGGTACAAGCCTTTACACCCTGCACTTGGTAGGCAGAGACAGGCAGATATTTGATGCTGAGGTCACCCTGGTCTACAGAGTGAGTTGCAGAACAGACCTCCTTTTCAGCACCAGGAAGGGTTGCTTCCACCAGGAGTCCAGAACCTGTTCTGATGCATCCTTTTGTAGACATATTCACCAGTCCGGAAGTGGTAAGGGGTCTGGGCATTCCTGGAATATTTAAGGTAGACAATTTATGCCAAATCTCATGCTTTATTGACTGAAGGGCTTGGAGCCTCAAGAAGATATTCCTATCAGTGAGTTGGAATAACTCCAGGTAGGTCCCAGTAAACACCAAGGGAATTGATGTACCATCAGGATTTCAAAAGAGAACAGGTGAAAATGGTAGGTGTCTTCAGGGCTCAGAACTGGGACAAGCAAAAAGGAACCTCCCAGTCAGTGCCAGTCTCCAAGGACAATTTAATCAACACACAGATAGTTCACCCCTGCCAGGGGCAGAGACAGTCAGAGTCCAAGAACACAGAGCAAGACAATCAACTCAGTTTTCCCCTTCCATGTGAGCAGAAAACAGGTTATAGAAATACTGGGTCAGCTACTGCTGATAATGTGTCTGTCCATTTCCAGAAGGTGCAAAGTACTTTAGACTCACCAGGATTAGTAACCAGCATCTTTTTCCACTGAGCAAACTGTATAATTTTGACATTTTCTTTTCCATGGTCTTTCACTTTTCAAGTGTCACATTTCCTTTACATGGTTTTTCACTCTCTTCTTACATGTCTTACCTTCCCTACTAATATACATGTACTGTCCAGAGTTCCTGTAGTTGTACAGTGCGGCAAGAGCAGATGTGATATGGAACAGAAGAAGATGGGCATGAACAGAGCCTGTCTTTGGTGATTTTGGAATTAAAGTGTTTGACTCTGTTGTAATGCTACCAGAAACCTTTCCAGTGTCTTTGGGGTTTTCATGGAAAAGCAAAGGCCGGGCCATAAGTTGTTTTGAACCTTCAAGCCCCATTTGAAATAAAAACTTCAGGGTTCTTTGGCAAGTCAATTACTTTGGATGGTGTTCTGCTTGGGCAAATACCTGAAGGAAGATTGTGCTGAAACAAACATAGGTGAAAGGCTAAGGCAGACTCATATAGGAACTTTTCACTGAATCAGACACAGATGAAAGTATGTTCTACTAAAGCAAGCATGTGAAAGGACATGTGACCATGTGTGACTATAAACATATATTGTTCTGCCTTATATAATGTAGTTGAGCTCCCCTTGTTGGGTACCCCTAGAGAAAAATATGAAAAAAACTTCTGGTGTTGTGCTGGGCCTTTATTTACCAATCAAAGCCAACTAAGTGCAAGTTCCTTCAATGTTTTACCTGTGGATGGAAACACAGATTCTTGTGAAGTGTCTGGGACCAAATGAGCATAATACAAACAGCTACGGCCAAATCTAAAAAGTTGGTCCACCTTACATTGTACAAATGAGCTCCATTTATTGGAAATCCAAAGAGAGAAAGGCAGCAAAAAATTCTGGTGGTGTACTGGTGCTTCTTGCTGCTTCCTAAGACTCAGGATGATTGGCAAACTGATGACAGCAAAGTCAGACTTAGTTGCTGAGGTAAGACACCTGGCTAGGCAAGATGCATGGAGGACACATGAAGTTTGGAGGGAGCATAAATAGGGCCCAATGGACTGTGGGAGAAAATTGGCCTTCTTGCATAGCTATACACTTCTTGGTCTCATGACTTCACTTAGGTTCATTTTGATGTGAGAGGCACAGATGTGAACTTCTCCTGCTTTTCCTCTGGGCTCTGGTCTCAACTGATGAATGACTCATGCAGATTTGGCCAAGTCCTGACAGTTCATGTTATGTACTGCCACTGCCTCTGGTAAACCAACACTTCTGAACTGGACTTCTGGTATAACCATGAAGTATTTGTGAGTAGATTGAGCTGCTCCTGCTGACCTAGGAACTGGACTGGTGATTTCCCGACAAAATTTATAGGATTTGCTCCAAATAATCATTTTTAAACAGGTCTATTTGTCCTTTATCCTTTCTTTTCTACTACCTCTTGTTGAGATGGGTAAAGGAGTTTGAAACATTTAACAACCATCATTAAAAGGAGGCATTGGCAGGACAGTGGTGGCACACACCTGTAATCCCAACATTTGGGAGTCAGAGAGAGGAGGATTTCTGAGTTCAAAGCCAGATTGGTCTACAGAGTGAGCTCCAGGACAGCCAGGGTTACACAGAGAATCCCAGTCTGGAAAAAGTAGTTGGCATTAAATAAATTAAAGTCACACTATTTGTGGTAGTTTGAATAGTAATGGCCCCCAGAGATACATGTGATTGAATGTTTGACCCATAGTGAATGGCATTATTATGAAGTTTGGCCTTGTTGGAGTAGGTATGGTCTTATTGAAGAAAGTGTGTCACTGTGGAGCCAGGCTTTGACATCTTAAATGTACTCAAGATATGCCCATGTTATTCCCAGTCTCCTTCTGCTGCCTGCAGTTCAAAACAGACCTCTCACCTTCTTCCTTCTTTTCCAGCAATATGTCAGCCTGCACACTGCCATGCTTCCTGCCAGGATGATAATGAACTGAACCTGGAAATTGTAAGCCAGCACCAATTAAAAGTTAGCATTGATAAGTGTTGCCTTGGTCATTGTGTCTCTCCACAGCAATAAAATCTAATTACGATGAAATTTGAATGCAAGAACTGGGATACTGGTGTACCATGCTTTTATTTGGAGAAATATGGACTTTAGAATTTTGAATTAGGGAAGAAGGCCTTAATGTGTGGACTATCTTAGTAGGATATCAGAAGAGTGAAGTTCTGAGAGCGATTTGAAATGTAGGGCCTTGTTTCAAGTGGTTTCAGAGAATATGAATATGTGGTCTATAGATGGTTCTTAGGATATTTTCTTGAAGAATGAGGCTGATTTCTACTCTTGTCCAAAATGTCACATTGAGGGTAAAGTCTTTTTTGTTGTTGTTAATTCTTTTAGTACGGGAAATGTCAAAAAGGCCTAGAATTGACTTATTGTGTGGTTATTAGTGCTTATTGCTATGAAAATTTATAACAAAAATAAGCAAACTAAGCAAGGAAAATTAGAAAATGTACAGGACAAGGCAAAAAGGGTCAACAAGAAGTGTAATGGAGCTAAATATTGTATTAAGGGAGGTAAACAGGTTATGGAAGGTCTGATATTAAATGGAATAAAAGGAGTGGTGATTAGCTAAGCTTCCAACTTGTGAAAAGCAAATAAGAAATGCTTAGGGTGGAGCATGATGGCATGAACCCTTAAAGGAAAGTAATATTTCAGAGTTCAAGTCCAGCCTGGTCTACAGTGTAAGTTCCAGGAAAGCCAAATGTATGCAGTGAAGGAGACTATCGAAAACAAAAAGCTGGTGAAGTTGTGATTGATCAAGTGAGTGATGTTTCAGCCCACACAAACAGCAGACCTTAGCAGCTTCAGCCATGTGGTTCTGGCTTCAGGGACAGGAAAGGGGTTATAGGATCTACCTTTCCAACTCAAAAAAAAAAAGCCTGTGAGGTCTGGCATGTGTCAGCCAGAATGTCTTTGCAAGGAAACCAAGTGAGTCCTTTAAATGAAGGTATGAAGGTGAAGCTTGGATTGACTTGGAGACCCCAAGATGTTGGCAGTACCAGGGCAGTGGGAAACTTGTTGAGGAGAGCTATAACTGGGAGTGGAACCAGCCCAAAAAGAAAGTGTGTTGCAGTCAACAAAACTGAAAGGAATTGGACATCTGAAGAGTGCTTTGACATCACACATCAGAATGCAGACTTTGGAGTTGTCTCAGCTGCTTTTCTGTTTGGATTTGGCCCAGTATTTCCTTACTATGCTACTTTTGGAATGGTAAGATTTATCCTGTGACATATTTGTGGGATATGTGATATACTTTTTATCTTTATTTTACAAGGATTTACAGTTAAGAGATTGCATGAATCTCAGAAGAGACTGAACTTGTAAGCATGCTGGAGACTATTACAGACTACAGGGTAAAGCTGTCTTTTTCCTTCCTTGTGTGTTCTTCCTTCCACCCTTCTGCACCTCTTTCCTTGTACCCTTTCAAATTCCTAACAGTAGATAGGATAAGAGAGAGAGAGGGAGAGAGAGAGAGAGAGAGAGAGAGAGAGAGAGAGAGAGAGAGAGAGAGAGAGAGATCCACGAATTGATCCAAAGGTTGCAAAGTGGGTGATTTCATCATTTGAGTACTTCCTGCTGATTAAGGGTGTTGAGTCCTTTGGGACAAATTTGATCTACATCATCAGGATATAAAATGTTATTCTTGTTTCTTCTTTGAGGATGACTACTTAACAATCTATGACCAACAACAACCAGCAACTAACAAGCAAACACCCAACTCTGGTGGCACTAGTGTTTATATACCTTCTGAAGAGTTCCCAGAATTCCAAATATCCCACATTCACAGAAACTATTTGCAGTTGGTAAAATCATGCCCTTGCTAGAACACAAGACAAATCACAGTGAGTTACTGTTAACTGCCAGCAAAGAGCAACACCCTCCCTAAGTAACTAAATAGGGTAAAAAATGAATTAAATTGATAAACCCTAATCCAAATCCATTTGGAAGTTAAGACTCACTATAATACAGGAGAAGTAAAGAGGATAACATCACAGATAAGCAGGAACTAGCCTGCCTCCATCTTATGCTTAAAAGCCATCTTATAGTAAAGACAAACTAAGTTCATTCATGTTAATGATTAAACAAAACTCTGTATCTGAAAAATTGGGCTAAGTCCTACCTGTAACCTTAACTACAAGTGGCTCCATACTTCCTGTTCTAGAACTGACAATCATGTCTTTGTTTCAAAAGTTGTTTGTAACAATCTTGCAACCCTATCTTTGTTTCAGAAAGTTTATATGTCTCCTTATGCTACCACTTCTGACTATGACCACCCTGTTACTCACAGCTTGCAGTCATATCTTTGATTCAAGAGGTCATTAGGACTAATTTCTTTGCCCTCCCTATTTTGCCTGCCAAGTACCTTATCTCCAAATTCCCTACCCATGGACTGTATAGGTCTTGTCTATTTCACGTCCAATGTGGCATATCAAACACCTACTTAGGGAGAGGCAGAATGTATATATAAATAAATAGCTCAGTTTAATTAATTGCATGCTTTAATTAATATGACCATAATGATTTAGGTGGGTGTTTTCCCTCCCATCTTTTTGGTTAACAATACCAACATTATTAGAAAGATCATAAAGACACTCTTTTAAACCCAGTGTCACACTAGATTGGAAAATCTAAAGAAATAGATTTTATGTATAAAAACTACAAGGCTAACCCATGGCAAGATATGTAACTTATTACTACAATGTCACTTATAACTTCAATGTAACTTATAACTACAATGCAACTTTTGACTACAGTGTATCTTAAAACTACAATGTAACTTGTAACAGAAATGAGATTGAAGCAGTAGTGAAAAGTTTCCAGTGTTAGATTAGCTGGGTTCACTGCTGACTTCTCCTAAGCCTTTAAAGAACTAAGATTAATGAATCTCGAGGTATTCTACAAAGTATATTAGCAGAACTCAATTAGTGAAGCCAATATTATTCTGATACCAAGTCAAAGACACAACATAAAATGAAAATTATAGGCCACTCAATGATGAAAATAGACACAATATTCTCAGTAAAGTTGTTTTGTACTCAGTTAAAGAACACATCATTCCACAGATGGCTCAATGTATGAATATCCACAAGTGTTGTCACAGATTCAAAGGGAGAAATCACAGGAGCACTTAACAAGCACAGGCTCTTCTTAAAATCCAGTATTTCACCACTGTTTTTTTTTTTTTGAAGAGTATCTTTCCATGTTGGTCTTGAGCTCATAATCCTACTGAGAAAAGGGTCTCTCTCTCTCTCTCTCTCTCTCTCTCTCTCTCTCTCTCTCTCTCTCTGTGTGTGTGTGTGTGTGTGTGTGTGTGTGTGTGTGAGTGAGTGAGTGTGTGTGTGTGTGTGTGTGTGTGTGTGTGTGTGTGAGTGTGTGTGTGTGTTTGTTAGTTTGTTTGTTTGGTGGATTCAACTTTCTTTTGGGCTGTTGGCAATCACTGTCAAAGTCTGTTAGCAATGCCTAGCAATGGTGACTCACATATTTGTCCCAACTCTTAGGAGGAAGAGCCTTCCTATCACTGTAAGGTAAAGGACAGCCTGCTCTACAAAGAGATTTCCAGGCCACCCAAAATTACACAGGAAATCCTGTTAATAATCATCATTTTTGTGTTCATTAAGTTCAAACAGAAAGTGTCTCCTGTTCATTGACTCATGACTAAGCAAGGATATTTCAGTTTGGAGTGACCTGTCCCCATAACTATCAACTGCCAGACTATGCATTGCTGCTCTAGTTACTCTGATGACTGGTCAAAAAGACAGCATGATGGGCATTTTGATTATTCCAACAGATACCTTTGAAAAACTGGAATCTACTATCGGCTGGTTTCTCCAGCTCCTGAAGACTCAGCATCTAGCCACCTGTTACAGTGTATCCAGAAGATCTTTACTACCACAGAATTGCAGATGACTCTTCAGCCATCCCTACCCGGGCCTGAAGGAGAGCATTTCCCACTGCAGGGGCACAAAAGGGGAATTGTTGTGAAGGGTGCTAAGAGGCAAGGTTGTGGTAGATTCCCTGCTACCCAGACCTATGGAAACAGACTTACAGGCCCATTTATTCAGAGAGGAGAGTCTCTGGAGCTATCTGCCTGGTATTGACATTTTAGGCCTCATTAAAAGGTTCTTTTGAGAGCACTTTTGTCTTTCTTTAGGAAGTGTGGGCTTAACAGACAGCAATGGAGGATGCTGAAGACAGCAGAGCAAAGCCTGAGGCAGGAGTTTGATGACTATGGAATAGGCCAATTTCTTTGCAGCTCTGTGGCAGCTGATTCATTTGACAGGAGAAGGGCAGGAGACAGTAGGTAGGGTCATGGAAGGATGAGAGGGAAGAGGCAGATTATAAGGAAGGACAAAAGGGATCCAGAGGAGAAGATCTTTAAGTACTGTTTGCCAGAAATGGTCTATGAAGCTATACAATCTTTGGAGAGTCCAACAGGATCTAGAGCCTCATCACAGTAGAGTGTCAGGTAGGCATACATACCTGTCCATTCTGTGGAGGCTGCAACATAGGTAGATCTCCTGGTTGTATGCCAGTGTGAAGACTGCTCATCAGAGGGTAACACAGCAGCCTCCACCACCTGCCAGCTGTTGGGGCTGGTCTTCAGCTGCTGTGTATTCAAATGCTAAGTTCTAGACCAAGGTATCTGGACTCCCCAACCATCTGACCCATTTGTAATCTGATAAAAAAATACACACAAACAACAAATGTTGTTTTGTAAACTCTGCTCATCTTATCCTCTGACTAGTTTTAAAAAATGTGGCTGTCAGCTAATAATGGTGTATTAGGGGGATTCTGAGCTTCTTTTCACTGGGCTTGGTGGTCATAGGTAAGGCTCAGAAGGCAATAGAAGAGTAGAGAGGAGGATAAAGAAATTGGAGAGGGGGAAGGCTGCCATGAGGCCTGATGGCTCAAGAGCATATTACCAGGATCAGTGTACCATTCAGGCAGATTGATGGAGGAGAAATGATCCTGGGTGACACTTGGACAGCAAGTAACTTGGGGTTTATGAATTGGATGTAAGTTAAAAGAGTACAGAACCCGCCCAATTTAGGCTTACAGCTCTTCAAATAATATACCAAGTCTTGTGTCTTTTATAGAGGCTAGCTAAAATATGTATTTCATTTAGTGCCAGCTTCTGCTCACTGTTGCCAAACATGGAGGGCAAAGAAGAGGTGGAAGCCAGCCTGGTAGAGCATCCCTCTACCTGAGCACAATTTTTATCTTTGTGATTAAGGAGATCCAGACAGGTAACTGGGGCACACCTACCTCAGCTTCCCACAAATGGGGATCGCAGGTGGAAAGTACCATGTCTTCACATCATTTCTTTGGACTTTGCTGGTCATCTGATTGCTCTGTGTAAGCACGTACCAGCAATTTACCATTTAACCACTGTGTTTGTCATTTGCAGAGACTTTATACTAAGTATGACACCCTTTGTCTGTGAGTATGTCACAAGCAAAAAGCAGGGCCTTCATATGCTCTGCCCTCGTTGCCTAAAACACTTTTTCTCCACCTGCCTGGGTAATTTGTCTCCTAAATACTCAGTCTGCATAAAAAACCAACATGTCTGAAGGAAGGGCCACCTATGCATTAACATGTATGATGTACACACCAATAGCCACGTTGAGTATTGGTCCCCATTGTGGCAGAACTGATCAATGAGTGTATCATGGGTGCTTGAGAAGCAGAGTGGAGACTCTGCTCTCTGTCTTCCACAATATCTGGTTATCCTTCTGCTGTGTACCCTGGGATCAGACATCACAAGTCCCTGGCTACCTGAGCTTGCCCTATCCTTGACTTTCAACATTTCAGATCATGAAGAAAAGTAACCTCTTTCTCAAATAAATTACCTAGTCTTGGATCTTTTTACTGAAGGGAGATCAACTCCCAGAAGTAACATCTACAGATCCTCTGGAATTCTTCTATAAGTTGTAAGAACACAGACTTTCATTCATGTTCCTTTTTCTTCAAAGTTTTATTAGATATTTTCATCATTAACATTTCCAATGTTATCCCAAAAGTTCCCTATACCCTCCCCTGACCCTTCTCTCCTACCAACCCACTCCCTCTTCTTGGCCCTGTTGTTCCCCTGTACTGAGGCATATAAAGTTTGCAAGACCAAGGGGACTCTCTTCTAAATGATGACCAATTAGACCATCGTCTGCTACATATGCAGCTAGATTCAAAAGCTCTGGGGGTACTGGTTAGTTCATATTGTTGTTCCAAATATAGGGTTGCAGACTCCTTAATCTCCTTTGGGTATTTTTCTCTAGCTCCTTCATTGGGTTCCCAGTATTCCATTCAATATGTGACTGTGAGCAACCACTTCTGTATTTGGAAGGCTCTGGCATAGCCTAACAAGAGACAGCTATATCAGGGTTCTTTCAGCAAAATCTTGCTGGCATATGCAATAGTGTCTGCGTTTGGTTGCTGATTATGGGATGGATCTGAGGTGGGGCAGTCTCTGGATGGCCCATGCTTTGGACTCAGCTACAAAATTTGTCTCTGTAACTCCTTCCATGGGTATTTTTCCCCATTATAAGGGGGGGACAAAGTATTCACATATTGGACTTTGTTCTTCTTAAGTTTTATGTGTTTTGCAAATTGTATCTTGGATATTCTAAATTTCTGGGCTAATATCCATTTATCAGTGAGTGCATATCACTTGACTTCTTTTGTGAATGGGTTAACTCACTGGGGATGATACCCTCCAGATCCATCCATTTACCTAGAAATTTCATAAATTCACTGTTTCTAATAGCTGAGTAGTAATCCATTGTGTAAAAGTTCAACATTTTCTTTATCCATTCCTCTGTTGATGGACATCTGGGTACTTTCCAGATTCTGTTATTATAAATAAGGCTGCTTTGAACATAGTGGAGCATGTGTTACTATTGCCATTGGAACATCTTCTGGGTATATGCCCAGAAGAGATATTGCTAGAACCTCTGGTAGTACAATGTCCAATTCTCTAAGGAACCGCAGAATGTTTTCCAGAGTGGTTGTACAAGCTTGCAATCCCACCAACAATGGAGGAATGCTCCTCTTTCTTCACATCCTCGCCAGCATCTGCTGTCACCTGAATTTGTGATCTTAGTGATTCTGACTGGTGTGAGGTAGAATCTCAGGGTTGTTTTGATTTGCATTTACCTGATGATCAAGGATGTTAATCATTTATTCAGCTGATTCACAGCCATTCGGTATTCCTCAGTTGAGAATTCTTTGTTTACTCTGTGCCTCGTTTTTTTTTAATGGGGTTATTTGTTTTCTGAAGTCCAGCTTCTTGTTTGTTTGTATATATTGGAAATTAGATCCCTATCAGATTTAGGATTAGTAAAAATCCTTTCCCAATATGTTGGTCGCCTTTTTGTCTTACTGACAGTGTCTTTTGCCTTACAGAATCTTTGCAATTTTATGAGGTCCCATTTGTTGATTCTCAATCTTACACCACAAGACATTGGTGCTCTGTTCAGGAATTTTTCTCCTGTGCTCATATCTTCGAGGCTTTTCCCAACTTTCTCCTCTATAAATTTCAGTGTCTCTGGTTTTATGTGGAGGTTTTTGATCCAGTTATACCTGAGCTTTGTAAAGAGAAGACAAGAATGGATCAATTTGAATTCTTCTACATGATAACTGCTAGTTGTGCCAGCACCATTTGTAGAAAATGTTTTCTTTTTTCAACTGGATGGTATTAGTTCCCTTGTCAAATACCAGTGACCATAGGTGTGTGGATTCAATTGTATTCCATTGATCTTGCTGTCTGTCTCTGGACCAGTACTATAAAGTTTTTATCACAATTGCTCTGTAGTACTGCTTAAGATCAGGCATGGTGATTCCACCAGAGGTTCTTTTATTGTTGAGACTCATTTTTGCTATCCTAGGTTCTGATTATTTCACATGAATTTTCAAAGTGCCCTTTCTAACTCAGTGAAGAATTGAATTGGAATTTTGATGGAGAGTGCATTAAATGTGTAGATGGCTTTTGGCAGGATAGCCATTTTGACTATATTAATTGTGCCAATCCATGAGCATGGGAGATCTTTCCAACTTCTGAGATCTTCAATTTCTTTCTTCAGAAATTTGATGTTGTTATCATAGAGATCTTTTACTTTCTTAGTTATAGTCACACCAAAGTATTTTATATTATTTGTGACTATTGTGAAGTGTGTTGTTTCTCTAATTTTTCTCATTGGGCTTATACTTTGTGTAGAGAAAGGCCATTGACTTGTTTGAGTTAATTTTATATCCAGCTACTTCACTGAAGCTGTTTATCAGGTTTAGAAGTTCTCTTGTGGAATTTTTAGGGTCACATACATAAACTATCATGTCGTCTACCATGAATGATATTTTGACTTCTTCATTTCCAATTTGTTTCCCCTTGATCTCCTGTTGTTGTAGAATTGCTCTGTCAGGGACTTCAAGTACTATATTGAATATGTAGAGAGACAGTGGGCAGCCTTCTCTAATCACTGATTTTAGTGGAATTGCTTCGAGTTTCTCTCCATTTAGTTGGATGTTGGCTACTGGTTTGCTGTATATTACTTTTATTATGGTTAGGTATGGGCCTTGAATTCCTGAACTTCCCAAGACATTTTACCATTAAGTTGTGTTGGATTTTGTCAAATGTTTTCTAAGCAAGTAATGAGATGATCATGTGGTTTTTGTTTTCAGTTTGTTTATATAGTGAATTACATTGATGGATTTCCGTATATTAAACCATCTCTACATCCGTGGGTTGAATCCTACTTGATCATAATGGAAGATCATTTTGATGTCTTTTTGGATTCAGTTTTCAAGGATTTTTTGAGTATTTGTGTATCACATTTCTTAAGGGAAATTGGTCTGAGATTCTCTTTCTTTGTTGGGTCTATATGTGGTTTAGTTATCATAGTAATTGTGGCTTCATAGAATGAATTGGGTAGAACACTGTTTGTTTCTATTTTGTGGAACAGTTTGAGGACATTAGGATTAGGTCTTCTTTGAAGGTGTGATAGAACTCTGCACTAAACCCATTTGGTCCTGGGCTTTTTTTTTTGATTAGGAGACTAATAATTACTACTTCTATTTTTAGGGGATGTGAGAACATTTAGATCATTAATCTGATCCTGATTTAACTTTGGTACTTGGTATCTGTCTAGAAAATTGTTCATTTTATGCAAGTTTTCCAATTTTGTTGAGTATACCCTTTGTAGTAGGATCTGATGATGTTTTGAATTTCCTCAGGTTCTGTTGTAATGTCTCCCATTTCATTTCTGATTTTGTTAATTAGGATACTGTCCCTGTGCCCTCTAGTTAGTTTGGCTAAGAGTTTATCTATCTTGTTGATTTTGTCAAAAAACCAGTTCCTTGTTTGGTTGATTCTTTGAATAATTCTTTTTGTTTCCACCTGTTTGATTTCAGCCCTGCGTTTGATTATTTCCTGCCGTCTATTCCTCTTGGGTAAATTTTCTTCCTTTCATTCTAGAGCTTTTAGGTGTACTCTCAAGCTTTTAGTGTATGCTCTCTAGTTTCTTTTTGGCAGCCTTCACAGCTATGAATTTTCCTATTAGGACAGCTTTCATTGTGTCCCATAAGATTCGGTATATTGTGGCCTCATTTTCATTAGATTCTAAAAATTCTTTAATCTCTTTCTTTACTTCTTCCTTGACCAAGGTATCATTGAGTAGAGTGTTATTCAGCTTCCACGTTGGCATTTTATTATTTATATTGTTATTGGAGATCAGCTTAATCCATGGTAATCTGATAGGATGCATGGGATAATTTCAATATTTTTGTATCTGTTGAGGCCTCTTTTGTCACCAATTATATGGTCAATATTGGAGGAGTGTCTTTTTTTTAAGATTTATTTATTTATTATATGTAAGTACACTGTAGCTGTCCTCAGATACTCCAGAAGTGGGCATCAGATTTCATTACTGATGGTTAGGAGCCACTATGTGGTTGCTGCGATTTGAACTCAGGACCTTCAGAAGAGCATTCTCTGCTCTTAACCACTGAACCATTTCGGTAGCCCTAATTATAATATTCTTTTTTTTTCCATTTTTTATTAGGTATTTAGCTCATTTACATTTCCAATGCTATACCAAAAGTCCCCCATACCCACCCACCCCCACTCCCCTACCCACCCACTCCCCCTTTTTGGCCCTGGCGTTCCCCTGTACTGGGGCATATAAAGTTTGCGTGTCCAGTGGGCCTCTCTTTCCAGTGATGGCCGACTAGGCCATCTTTTGATACATATTCAGCTAGAGTCAAGAGCTCCGGAGTACTGGTTAGTTCATAATGTTGTTCCACTATTAGGGTTGCAGATCCCTTTAGCTCCTTGGGTATTTTCTCTAGCTCCTCCATTGGGAGCCCTGTGATCCATCCATTAGCTGACTGTGAGCATCCACTTCTGTGTTTGCTAGGCCCCGGCATAGTCTCACAAGAGACAGCAACATCTGGGTCCTGTCGATAAAATCTTGCTAGTATATGCAATGGTGTCAGCGTTTAGATGCTGATTATGGGGTGGATCCCTGGATATGGGAGTCTCTACATGGTCCATCCTATCATCTCAGCTCCAAACTTTGTCTTTATAACTCCTTCCATGGGTGTTTTGTTCCCAATTCTAAGGAGGGGCATAGTGTCCACACTTCAGTCTTCATTCTTCTTGAGTTTCATGTGCTTAGAAAATTGTATCTTATATCTTGGGTATCCTAGGTTTGGGGCTAATATCCACTTATCAGTGAGTACATATTGTGTGAGTTCCTTTGTGAATGTGTTAACTCACTAAGGATGATGCCCTCCAGGTCCATCCATTTGGCTAGGAATTTCATAAATTCATTCTTTTTAATAGCTGAGTAGTACTCCATTGTGTAGATGTACCACATTTTCTGTATCCATTCCTCTGTTGAGGGGCATCTGGGTTCTTTCCAGCTTCTGGCTATTATAAATAAGGCTGCTATGAACATAGTGGAGCATGTGTCCTTCTTACCAGTTGGGGCATCTTCTGGATATATGCCCAGGAGAGGTATTGCTGGATCCTCCGGTAGTACTATGTCCAATTTTCTGTGGAACCGCCAGACTGATTTCCAGAGTGGTTGTGCAAGCCTGCAATCCCACCAACAATGAAGGTGTGATCCTCTTTCTCCACATCCATGCCAGCATCTGCTGTCACCTGAATTTTTGATCTTAGCCATTCTGACTGGTGTGAGGTGGAATCTCAGGGTTGTTTTGATTTGCATTTCCCTGATGATTAAGGATGTTGAACATTTTTTCAGGTGCTTCTCGGCCATTCGGTATTCCTCAGGTGAGAATTCTTTGTTCAGTTCTCAGCCCCATTTTTTAATGGGGTTATTTGATTTTCTGAAGTCCACCTTCTTGAGTTCTTTATATATGTTGGATATTAGTCCCCTATCTGATTTAGGATAGGTAAAGATCCTTTCCCAATCTGTTGGTGGTCTTTTTGTCTTATTGACAGTGTCTTTTGCCTTGCAGAAACTTTGGAGTTTTATTAGGTCCCATTTGTCAATTCTCAATCTTACAGCACAAGCCATTGCTGTTCTGTTCAGGAATTTTTCCCCTGTGCCCATATCTTCAAGGCTTTTCCCCACTTTCTCTTCTAAGTTTCAGTGTCTCTGGTTTTATGTGAAGTTCCTTGATCCACTTAGATTTGATCTTAGTACAAGGAGATAAGTATGGATCAATTCGCATTCTTCTACATGATAACAACCAGTTGTGCCAGCACCAATTGTTGAAAATGCTGTCTTTCTTCCACTGGATGGTTTTAGCTCCCTTGTCGAAGATCAAGTGACCATAGGTGTGTGGGTTCATTTCTGGGTCTTCAATTCTATTCCATTGGTCTACTTGTCTGTCACTATACCAGTACCATGCAGTTTTTATCACAATTGCTCTGTAGTAAAGTTTTAGGTCAGGCATGGTGATTCCACCAGAAGTTCTTTTATCCTTGAGAAGACTTTTTGCTATCCTAGGTTTTTTGTTATTCTAGATGAATTTGCAAATTGCTCCTTCCAAGTCGTTGAAGAATTGAGTTGGAATTTTGATGAGGATTGCATTGAATCTGTAGATTGCTTTTGACAAGATAGCAATTTTTACAATGTTGATCCTGCCAATCCATGAGCATGGGAGATCTTTCCATCTTCTGAGATCTTCTTTAATTTCTTTCTTCATAGACTTGAAATTTTTATCATACAGATCTTTCACTTCCTTAGTTAGAGTCACTCCGAGATATTTTATATTATTTGTGGCTATTGAGAAGGGTGTTGTTTCTCTAATTTCTTTCTCAGCCTGTTTATTCTTTGTGTAGAGAAAGGCCATTGACTTGTTTGAGTTAATTTTATATCCAGCTACTTCACCGAAGCTGTTTATCAGGTTTAGGAGTTCTCTGGTGGAATTTTTAGGGTCACTTATATATACTATCATATCATCTGCAAAAAGTGATATTTTGACTTCCTCCTTTCCAATTTGTATCCCCTTGATCTCCTTTTGTTGTCGAATTGCTCTGGCTAATACTTCAAGTACTATGTTGAAAAGGTAGGGAGAAAGTGGGCAGCCTTGTCTAGAGCCTGATTTTAGTGGGATTGCTTCCAGCTTCTCTCCATTTACTTTGATGTTGGCTACTGGTTTGCTGTATATAGCTTTTATAATGTTTAGGTATGGGCCTTGAATTCCTGATCTTTCCACAATTTTTACAAGAATGGGTGTTGGATCTTGTCAAATGCTTTTTCTGCATCTAACGAGATGATCATGTGGTTTTTGTCTTTGAGTTTGTTTATATAATGGATTACATTGATGGATTTTCGTATATTAAACCATCCCTGCATCCCTGGAATAAAACCTACTTGGTCAGGATGGATGATTGCTTTAATGTGTTCTTGGATTCGGTTAGCGAGAATTTTATTGAGGATTTTTGCATCGATATTCATAAGAGAAATTGGTCTGAAGTTCTCTATCTTTGTTGGGTCTTTCTGTGGTTTAGGAATCAGAGTAATAGTGGCTTCATAAAATGAGTTGGGTAGAGTACCTTCTACTTCTATTTTGTGAAAAAGTTTGTGCAGAACTGGAATTAGATCTTCTTTGAAAGTCTGATAGAGCTCTGCACTAAACCTGTCTGGTCCTGGGCTTTTTTTGGCTGGGAGACTATTAATAACTGCTTCTATTTCTTTAGGGGATATGGGACTGTTTAGATTGTCAACTTGATCCTGATTCAACTTTGGTACCTGTTATCTGTCCAGAAATTTGTCCATTTCGTCCAGGTTTTCCAGTTTTGTTGAGTATAGCCTGTCGTAGAAGGATCTGATGGTGTTTTGGATTTCTTCAAGATCTGTTGTTATGTCTCCCTTTTCATTTCTGATTTCTTAATTAGGATTTTGTCCCTGTGCCCTTTAGTGAGTCTAGCTAAGGGTTTATCTATCTTGTTGATTTTGTCAAAGAACCAACTCCTCGTTTGGTTAATTCTTTGGATAGTTCTTCTTGTTTCCACTTGGTGGATTTCACCCCTGAGTTTGATTATTTCCTGCCGTCTACTCCTCTTGGGTGAATTTGCTTTCTTTTTTTTCTAGGGCTTTTAGATGTGTTGTCAAGCTGCTAGTATGTGCTCTCTCCCGTTTCTTCTTGGAGGCACTCAGAGCTATGAGTTTCCCTCTTAGAAATGCTTTCATTGTGTCCCATAGGTTTGGGTACTTTGTGGCTTCATTTTCATTAAACTCTAAAAAGTCTTTAATTTCTTTCTTTATTCCTTCCTTGACCAAGGTATCATTGAGAAGAGTGTTATTCAGTTTCCACGTGAATGTTGGCTTTCCATTATTTATGTTGTTATTGAAGATCAGTCTTAGGCCATGGTGGTCTGATAGGATACATGGGACAATTTCAATATTTTTGTATCTGTTGAGGCCTGTTTTGTGACCAATTATATGGAGAAGGTCCCGTGAGGTGCTGAGAAGAAGGTATATCCTTTTGTTTTAGGATAAAATGTTCTGTAGATATCTGTCAGGTCCATTTGTTTCATAACTTCTGTTAGTTTCACTGTGTCCCTGTTTAGTTTCTGTTTCCACGATCTGTCCATTGAAGAAAGTGGTGTGTTGAAGTCTCCCACTATTATTGTGTGAGGTGCAATGTGTGCTTTGAGCTTGCTAAAGTGTCTTTAATGAATGTGACTGCCCTTGCATTTGGTGCGTAGATATTCAGAATTGAGAGTTCCTCTTGGAGGATTTTACCTTTGATGAGTATGAAGTGTCCCTCCTTGTCTTTTTTGATAACTTTGGGTTGAAAGTCGATTTTATCCGATATTAAAATGGCTACTCCAGCTTGTTTCTTCAGTCCATTTGCTTGGAAAATTGTTTTCCAGCCTTTCACTCTGAGGTAGGTCTTTTTCCCTGAGATGGGTTTCTTGTAAGCAGCAGAATGTTGGGTACTGTTTGTGTAGCCAGTCTGTTAGTCTATGTCTTTTTATTGGGGAATTGAGTCCATTGACATTAAGAGATATTAAGGAAAAGTAATTGTTGCTTACTTTTATTTTTGTTGTTAGAGTTGGCATTCTGTTCTTGTGGCTATCTTCTTTTTGGTTTGTTGAGGGATTACTTTCTTGCTTGTTCTAGGGCGTGATTTCCGTCCTTGTATTGCTTCTTTTCTGTTATTATCCTTTGAAGGGCTGGATTCGTGGAAAGATATTGTGTGAACTTGGTTTTTTCGTGGAATACTTTGGTTTCTCCATCTATGGTAATTGAGAGTTTGGCCGGGTATAGTAGCCTGGGCTGGCATTTGTGTTCTCTTAGTGTCTGTATAACATCTATCCAGGCTCTTCTGGCTTTCATAGTCTCTGGTGAAAAGTCTGGTGTAATTCTGATAGGCCTTCTTTTATATTACTTGACCTTTCTCCCTTACTGCTTTTAATATTCTATCTTTATTTAGTGCATTTGTTGTTCTGATTATTATGTGTCGGGAGGAATTTCTTTTCTGGTCCAGTCTATTTGGAGTTCTGTAGGCTTCTTGTATGATCATGGGCATCTCTTTCTTTATGTTTGGGAAGTTTTCTTCTATTATTTTGTTGAAGATATTAGATGGCCCTTTAAGTTGAAAATCTTCATTCTCATCAATTCCTATTATCCGTAGGTTTGGTCTTCTCATTGTGTCCTGGATTACCTGGATGTTTTGAGTTAGGATCCTTTTGCATTTTGTATTTTCTTTGACTGTTGTGTCGATGTTCTCTATGGAATCTTCTGCACCTGAGATTCTCTCTTCCATTTCTTGTATTCTGTTGCTGATGCTCGCATCTATGGTTCCAGATCTCTTTCCTAGGGTTTCTATCTCCAGCGTTGCCTCGCTTTGGGTTTTCTTTATTGTGTCTACTTCCCTTTTTAGTTCTAGTATGGTTTTGTTCATTTCCATTACCTGTTTGGATGTGTTTTCCTGTTTTTCTTTAATGACTTCTACCTGTTTGGCTGTGTTTTCCTGCTTTTCTTTAAGGGCCTGTAACTCTTTAGCAGTGCTCTCCTGTAATTCTTTAAGTGACTTATGAAAGTCCTTCTTGATGTCCTCTATCATCATCATGAGAAATGTTTTTAAATCTGTGTCTAGATTTTCGGTTGTTTTGGGGTGCCCAGGACTAGGTGGGGTGGGAGTGCTGAGTTCTGATGATGGTGAGTGGTCTTGATTTCTGTTAGTAGGATTCTTACGTTTGCCTTTCACCATCTGGTAATCTTGAAGCTAGCTGTTTTAGTTATCACTGTTAAGAGCTTGTTCTTCAGGTGACTCTGTTAGCCTCTATAAGCAGACCTGGAGGGTAGCACTCTCCTTAGTTTCAGTGGGCAGAGTATTCTCTGCAGGCAAGCTCTCTTCTTTCAGGGAAGGTACCCAGATATCTGGTGTTCGAACCAGACTCCTCGCAGAAGTTGTGTTCCACTCACTAGAGGTCTTAGGGTCCCGTGTGGAATCCTGTGTGGGCCCTTGCCCATGTCAGGCGACTCCGCTGACAAGGTAGCCCCGGGCTCGAGTGGAGCGGAAGGGGCTTGTGCCCCAGATCAGGCCCAGGTAGCCTGCTTCCCTATATACCGCAGTCTCAGGTTCCACGCGATTGGATTGGGGCAGGCGCTGTGTTCCACTCACCAGAGGTCTTAGGATCCCGTGGGGAGTCCTGTGTGGGCCCTTGCGGGTGTTGGACCTTGGAGGAGTGTCTTAGTCAGTGTTTCTATTCCTGCACAAACATCATGACCAAAAAGCAAGTTGGGGAGGAAAGGGTTAATTTGGCTTACACTTCCATACTGTTGTTCATCACTAAAGGAAGTCAGGACTGGAACTCAAGCAGGTCAAGAAGCAAGAGCTGATTCAGAGGCCATGGAGGGATGTTCTTTACTGGTTTGCCTCATCTGGCTTGCTCAGCCTGCTCTCTTATAGAACCCAAAACTGCCAGCCCAGAGATGGTCCCACCCACAAGGGACCTTTTCCCCTTGATCACTAATTGAGAAAATGCCTTAGAGTTGGATCTCATGGAGGCATTTCCTCAACTGAAGTTCTTTTCTCTGTGATAATTCCAGCTGTGTCAAGTTGACACAAAACTAGCCAGTACAATTGACTATCACATGCACTATTGTCTTGCCAGCAAGAACACACGCGTGAGAAAACGGATCCTTCTGCAGCAACTTTATTACACCAGTTTCAACATGAAGAGGAGACCCCAAGCACCAAAAATGCGCTGCTTATATACACCTTAGTGTGGCATGTCTACACCTGATTTGCTGCTCTCCCAGAGGCTCATCAACACGCCCCAGGATGGGCAGTGACTTGGTACGAATTTACTCTTGAACCTCCGCACATTACTTGTTTACCAGTTAGGCACAGCGGAGGCTCATGATGGCAATTGTTCACGGCTCTCCACGATTGACCCCTTGTCAACTTGACACACACACACACACACACACACACACACACACACACACACACACAAACGAAAGGCCTAGTAAACCTCAACCCTTACAATCTTATTCATCCCCAAGATCTAAAAAACTTTAAAAGTCCCACAGTCTTTACATATTCTTAAAATTTCAATCTCTTTAAAATATCCATCTCTTTTAAAATCCAAAGTCTTTTTACAATTCAACGTCTCTTAACTGTGGGCTCCACTAACACTGTTTATTCCTTCAAGAGTGAAAATATCAGGGCAAAGTCACAATCAAAACCAAAAGTCAATCTCCAACCGTCCAATGTCTGGAATCCAATTCATGATATTCTGGGCTCCTCCAAGGGCTTGGGTCACTTCTCCAGCCATGCACATTGTAGCACATGTGTCATCCTCTAGGCTCCAGATGCCTATACTCCACTGCTGCTGCTGCTCTTGGTGGTCATCTCATGGTACTGGCATCTCCAAAACACTTCATGACCCCTTCAGTCCTGGGTCTTCAATTGCATCTGAGGCTGCAACTTCACCAATGGCCTTCCATGGCCTCTCACAGTGCCAAGCCTCAGCTGCTTTGTGTGACCCCTTCATGCCTTCAAAACCAGTACCACCTGGGTGACTCTTACATACTACCAAGTCCCACTGCAGAAGGAGTACAACCTTGGCCATCTCTGGAACACAGCCTCTTTGTGCTTTCAGAAAACACTTCCCAGAAGATGTCACCTCAATGATGCTGGTCTTTTCTTAATCACTGCTAATTTCTTAGCTCCAGATAACCAGCATCAATAGTCCCAGTAATGCAAAGTTTTTGCTTTGGTAGTTCTGGTATCTTGTTAATCACAGCTGATTCTTCAGCCCCAGCTAACCAGAACTACAGAATCTTCACAATCAAAACAGCAATGGCCCTGAAAAGAGTCTTTAATTTTCCCTCTGAAATTTCACAAAACAGACCTCCATCTTCTGCAGTGTTCTCAACATTATCATCCAAGCTCCTACACAACATCTGACAGGGCTCTTAACATCAAATGGATTTTCAAGCCCAAAGTTCCAGAGTCCTTTCACAGTCCTTTCTATAACATGGTCAGGTTGTCACAGGAATACCCGACTCTGATGGTACCAATTTGCCTTAATCAGTGTTTCTATTCCTGCACAAACATCATGACCAAGAAGCAAGTTGGGGAGGAAAGGGTTTATTTGGCTTATACTTCCATACTGCTGTTCATCACCAAAGGAAGTCAGGACTGGAACTCAAGCAGGTAAAGAAGTAAGAGCTGATTCAGAGGCCATGGAGGGATGTTCTTTACTGGCTTGCCTCACCTGGCTTGCTCAGCCTGCTCTCTTATAGAACCCAAGACTGCCAGCCCATAATTGGTCCCACCCACAAGGGACCTTTCCCCCTTGATCACTAATTGAGAAAATGCCATACAGTTGGATCTCATGGAGGCATTTCCTCAACTGAAACTCCTTTCAATGTGATAACTCCAGCTGTGTCAAGTTGACACAAAACTAGCAGTAAAAGGAGATACCATGGGGTGCTGGGAAGAAGGTATATCCGTTTGTTTTAGGATTAAAATGGTCTAGCTATTTGTTAAATCCATGTCTTTCATAAATTCTGTTAGTTTCAATTTGTCTGTCTAGTTTCTGTTTACACGGTCTGTCCAATGTTGAGAGTAGGGTGTTCAAGTCTCCTGCTATTACTGTGTGAGGTGCAATGTGTACTTTGAGCTTTACTAAAGTTTCCATAGTGAATGTGCTGCTCTTGCATTTGGAGCACAGACATTTATAATAGAGACTTCATCTAGGAATATTTTAACTTTGATGAGTATATAGTGCCCCTCCTTGTCTTTTTTGATAACTTTGGATTGGAAGTCGATCTTATTCGATGTTAGAATGGCTACTCCAGCCTTTTTCTTTGGACCATTTCCTAGGAAAATTGTTTTCCAGCCTTTTACTCTGAGCTAGTATCTGTATTTGTCCCTGAGATGGGTTTCCCGTATGCAGTATAATGTTGGGTCCTGTTTATATAGCCAATCTGTTAGTCTATTTGTTTTTACTGGGGAATTGAGTCCATTGATATTAAGAGATATTAAGGAAAAGTTTATTGCTTCCTGTTATTTTTGTTGTTAGAGTTGGGGTTCTGTTCTTGGGGTTGTCTCCTTTTAGGTTCATTGAAGGATTATTTTCTTGCTTTCTCTAGGGTGTAATTTCCATCCTTATGCTTCAGTATTCCCTTTATTATCCATTGAAGGTCTGGATTCAAGGAAAGATATTATGTGATTTTGGTTATGGCATGGAATATTTGGTTGCCCCATCTATAATAATTGAGAGTTTTGATGGGTATAGTAGCCTGAGTTTGCATTTGTGTTCTCTTAGAGCCTGTATAAAAGCTGTCCAGGATCACCTGTCTATCTTAGTCTCTGGTGAGAAGTCTGGTGTAATTCTAATAGGTTTGCCTTTATGTTACTTGACCCTTTTCCCTTACTGCTTTTAATACTCTGTCCTTATATACTACATTTGTTGTTCTGATTATTATGTGTCGGGAGGAATTTCTCTTCTGTTCCAGTCTATTTGGAGTTCTGTAGGCTTCTTGTATGTTCATGGGCATCTCTTTCTTTAGGATTGGAAAATTTCTTCTATAATCTTGTTGAAGATATTTGATGGCCCTTTAAGTTGATAATCTTCATTCTCATCTACTCCTATTATCCGTAGGTTTCATCTTCTCATTGTGACCTGGAATTCCTGGATGTTTTGAGTTAGAATCTTTTTGCATTTTGCATCTTCCTTGATTTCTGTGCCCATGTTCTCTATGGAAATTTCTGCACCTGAGATTCTCTCTTCCATCTCTTGGAATCTGTTGCTGATCCTCGAATCTATGGTTACTGATTTCTTTCCTTGGGTTTCTATCTCCAATGTTGTCTCACCTTTGGGTTTCTTTTTTGTTTCTACATACTGTTTTAGGTCTTGGATGGTTTTGTGGAATTCCATGTCCTGTTTGATTGTGTTTTCCTGTAATTCTTTAAGGACTTCTAACTCTTTAGCAGTGTTCTCCTGTATTTCTTTAAGTGAGTTATTAATGCCCTTCTTAAAGTCTTCTATCAGGATCAGAAGATATGATTTTGATTCGAGTTTTGCTTTTCAGGTGTGTTGGGGTATCCAGGACTGCCCGAGATTGGGGTTCTGGGTTCTGATGATGGTGAGTGGTCTTGGTTTCCGTTAGTAAGATGCTTACATTTGCCTTTCATCATCTAGTAATCTCTGGCATTATTGGTTACAGTTGTCTCTGGTTGGAGCTTGTTCCAACTGTGATTCTGTTAGCCTCTGTCAGCAGTCCTGGGAGCCCATTTCTCTCCTGAGTCTCAGGGGTCAGAGTACTCTCTGCTGGCAAACTCTATTTTTGCAGGGAAGGTGCACAGAGGTCTGGCGTTCAGACCTGCCTTCAGGCTGAAGGTGAATGCCTGAAACAGGGACTTTTTCAGAAGATGTGTTGCCAAAGCTGTCTGCCAGCTGACTTGCCCAGACTGTTCTCCAAGGGACCGGGAACACAAGATGGCTCCCTCACCTGTTCCAGCAGTCAGAGACCTACCAAGAGGATACCTCTCCTCTCGCTAAGAAGGTGCCAGGATATCTGGAGCCCGAAATTGTGGTCTGTACCAGAAACTGTGTCTCTTGGGCCTGTCCAAAAGTTGTTTCACTCTGCAGTCTGCACTCTCACCTGTGCAGACTAGTCTCTGAGGGAGCCCGGGCAAAAGATGGCTCCCTCACCTATTCAGGCAGTCAGTGCCCTCCTTGTCAGACAATTCTCCTCTGGCTGAGAAGGTTACTGGATGTCTTGAGCCTGAAACGGGATCTGTCCCAGAAGCTGTGTCACTTCTGCAGACTGCTCACTCACCCTCCACATTCTGTGAGGTGACCTGGGCAGACTGGTCTCCAAGGGACCCAGGATCCAAGATGGCTCCCTCCTTTGTTCAGGCAGTCAGAGACCTCCTTGGCAGACAGCTCTCCTCTGACAGGGAAGGTGCCCAGATATCTGGAGCCCAAGATGGGGTCTTTCCCAGAAGCTGTGTGCTTCTGCCTGTCCCAGAAGCTGTGTTGCTTCTGCAGTCCATACTCTCCCCTGAGCAGAGTGGTCTCCGAGGGACCCCAAACACAAGATTGAGACTTGAAATTTTTATCATATAGATCTTTCACTTCCTTGGTTAGAGTCACTCAAATTTATTTTATATTATTTGTGACTATTGTGAACTGTGTTGTTTCCCTAATTTCTTTCTCATCCTGTTTGTCCTTTGTGTAGAGAAAGGCCATTGATTTGTTTGAGTTAATTTTATATCCAGCTACTGCACTGAAGCTGTTTATCAGGTTAGGAGTTCTCTGGTGGAATTTTTAGGGTCACTTGTATATACTATAATCTCATCTGCAAAGAGTGATATTTTGACTTCTATAATTCCAATTTGTATCCCCTTGATCTGTTGTTGTCTAACTGTTCTGGTTAGGACTTCAAGTACTATATAGACTATTTAGGGAGAAAGTGGGCAGCTTTCTATAGCCCCTGGTTTTAATGGGATTGCTTCAAGTTTCTCTCCATTTAGTTTGATGTTGGCTACTGGCTTGTTGTATATTGCTTTTATTATGTTTAGGTAAGGGCCTTGAATTCCTGAACTTCCCAAGCCTTTTATCATGAAGTTGTGTTGGATTTTCTCAAATTCTTTCTCAGCATCTATCAAGATGATCGTGTCTTTTTTGTCTTTGAGGCTGTTTGTATAGTGGATTATATTGATTGGGTTTTGTATATTAAACCATCCTTGCATGCCTGGGATGAAGCCTTCTTGATCATGATGGATGATCATTTTGATGTCTTTTTGGATTCAGTTTTCAAGGATTTTTTTGAGTATTTTTGCATCGCTGTTCATAATGGAAATTAGTCTGAAGTTCTCTTTCTTTGTTGGGTCTATATGTGGTTTAGTTATCAGAGTAGGTATCGTCTATAAGTATTATCCGAAGGTTTGGTCTTCTTATTGTGTACTGGATTTCCTGGTTGTTTTGAGTTAGGGTCTTTTTGGATTTTGCATTTTCTTTGTTGTGTCCATGCTTTCTATGGAATTATCTCCACCTGAGATTTTCTCTCCCATCTCTTGCATTCTGTTGCTGATACCTGCATCTATGGTTCCTGATTTCGTTCCTAGAATTTCTATTTACAGATTTGTCTCCCTTTGGGTTTTTTTCAATGTTTCTACATCCATTTTTAGATCTTGGGTAATTTGGTTCAATTCCATTACCTGTTTGGTTGTGTTTTCCTGTAATTCTTTAAGCGATTTTTGTGTTTCCTCTTTAAGTACTTCTACTTGTTAAGAAGTGAATTTCTGTAATTTTTTAAGAGCTTACACCTGATTCACAGTGTTCTCCTCTAATCTTTAAATGAGTTATTAGTGTCCTTCTTAAAATCTTTTACCACCATCATCAGATATTGTTACCTCATTCCAGCCTAGCAAAGCTGGCTGTGACCATCCTCCTCTGCTTGAGCAGAGCCACCTGCTGTGCTGATCTTTTGATGTGCCACTACCTGCCTGAGGCCCAATGTGCTGGAGGCCAAACAGGTTCTCTTCCAAGAATCTTTCTGAGTTAACACGGAACTGTGATTTTCGCGAGTTCCCACTAAAAGGCTGAAGATATCTACTTGTAAGGAACTTCCTTGGCCAGGGACAGGCCTCCCCTTTTTTTTATAAAGTGTGTTTGCTGACATTAAAATTGAATCTTGAACAGAAAGCTTGTCTTGGTTCCTTCCTTATCTCGCACAGCCCAGCCCTTCTTCTCTTCCAGGTTTCCAAAATGCCTTTCCAGACTAGAACCCAGGTCTGAGATCTGCTGGCTGGTCACAACATTTGGCGAAACAACGCGGGACTGAGAAATGGTAGAGGACATTTGGAAGAGACACTGCTGGTTTGGAGCTCCATAGAAGAAGAAAATAATTAAAGAAAATTAATACTGGAGAAGGTCGGTATGGGCTAAGCTGAAACAGTGTTAAAACCAGAGCACTGGTTCACTTAGGCTCAGCAGTGAAGCTTAACAGGAGCTGGGAACTATAACAGGCGGTAGGCCGTGGATACCCAAAGCTACATTTTTAGGCGTGAAAAAAGAAACAGTTTATTAAAAGGAAATTAATAATCAGGCAGATTGCATCATGAGGGAGGAAATTGTCCCAAAAAGCAGAGAGAAATTTCAGGAGTGCCATATTTTGTTCTCTCTGGGCCTTATAGCAGGAGTACTCTGTCCCCTTTTGTGTCTTGTCTAATGTCTGGTACACCAATCTTTTCTCATGTTCAATTCATGTATGTTCGTGTCCAGTCTGTATGAATGAATGTTCTATGTTTTATTTTGGACAATAAAGATGGTATAAAAAACTTTATCTATAAAGCTGAGAGCTGCAACATGCTTCATCCAGGAATCAGATACATGGCAGGAGGGTCCCTGCTGGAAAAACTGTTCATTTTAGGAAAAAAGGGCAAGTCTACAGCCTGTTAGTTTCAGGGTAAAAAAGCTGATAAATGGTTCATGATTAATGTGTTTGACAAATGTTAAAGTGCCTTTTATTCTATGATTGTAGCTACAAAAATTAATATTCTCTGATTGGTCTAAATGTAATTGCTTCATTTGGTTCCTTTTTATTGGTAATATGCTCTGCATGTTTTCACATTCAGCTCATAAGTTGTTGGTTGAGATTATTAATTGTTACATTGCTACAGATGGTTAGTGTTAAATTTGATAATTCAAGTTTAGAGTCCTTCTGACACGTGGCATAAGGCAGGCCAAGAGGCTGGGTCTCTAAAGATATTTCTAGTTTAGATAATAGTTAATGTGGTTCCTATCCTAAAAAGTAAAAATTTAAGGTAAGATTTAAAGCAATGCCTCTTTATTAAAGTATTAAAGCTTACAGGTATTCATAAATATTAATTGGTAGCTGAATTTCATAATATGATAATGCTTCTAATATTGATTTTAAAGATGATAAATTGTTTTAAATTTGGGTTTTGCTTTCCCAAGGTTGTAGATATTATCCTAACATTACAAAAGAAACTTGAAAATTATGGTTAAAACTGCCAGTGTTCCATTGACTGCAGCTTGCAGTTTGATTGCAAATTTAAGATTTTCTACTCATCCTTATATTGTTAATTAAGATTATTACAAGACTAATCAACTTATGAGAGCGCTAATACAGCTCACTTCATACAAAACTATGAAAGAATTATCTAGTTATGTTTGTCTTTGTGCATAAATTAGACCCTCAAACAATCAGTTTGGCTATAACTGGCAAGAAACTGCAATACGGGCAATTTTTTCACAACACTAAAGTTGTGAAGAACGTTTTAACTGTAAGTTATCCTAAAAAAGAGTATCAAAAATTAGAAACATAGACAGTTGGATTGTTCCTCTAGAATCAGTCCTTATTGCAAGGAGGGCCAAGATGCTCAGATTAAAAAATATTTTACATTTGAATCAATACAGGGCTCAGGGGAGCCCCAGAGGGGCTTGTGGCCTTTCTTTTGTTTTGCAAACAGTACCTAAGAAGGTTTTTCCCTGTGTTCAAGGAAATTTCTTTTTAAGAGTTACAGATCTATTCAGATGTTTAAATTAATGGTCAAATTCAAAGAATTTTGCTTCTAGTAAACTGATAATCACTAGAAAATTTTGCCTCTAGGTATGGCTAATATAGCTTTACATTATGTAAGAATTTTTATCATTTCTGCTTCTATACAAGAAGCCAAGAGTTTTAATCTTTCAATGTATATTTTTTTCCTAAGTGAAAAATGTTTTATTAGCTAATGCCCCTCAAGAGAAGTTTACTTAAAACCTTAACTAACCCTAGACAGAGCCACTTTATCCTTACTGTAAACATTTATCTGGCTCCTGTTAATTCTTTTGAAGTCATTCCTTTGTTTCCTGTCAGGTAACTTCTAGTATTTTGCATGCTGTGACTTCCTACCCCCTTTTATTATCTGTATTCTTTGGCTCCAGCATCTGCTGGGGGCTGTGGGGCAGAGCCTTGAGACACACAGTTTCCCCTGTTTCAGTACAAATAATCTAGTTGTGTGCTGTAGATGGTTTTTTAAAATACTAACAATCAAACCTTAATTTGTATACTAATAGTCAATGCTATGTCTCTGAGCTCATAATTGCTTAAGATTGTTCGTCCCTCAGATGCAATTAATTCTCAAATTTGCAATTGCTTATGTGTATACAACTCATAGAAATAATGCTGTTGTTTTAAGAAGGTGGTTTTTAGACATTTATTAAATTGTCCTAATTGCCTGGACATGTTTAAAACAATGCCAAAAATAAATTTATATCTCAGACAGTCCAAAGGTCATCCATATAAATAGGTTGGATATATAACCTTGTTCTTTATATATTCATAACATTTATGGTTTAAGATAATATTTTCGAATTCTTCTTTAGTATATTTTAGTATTCTATTGTGCATATATAATTCCTTTTAGTGTCCTAAAACACATGGAGCAGAGACAGCCAGATCAATAGTAACATGTAAGTATCTCGGGGAATGTTATTGAAAGGTAGGCATTTTAGCTTAAAGAAATAGAGCAGATCAATAGCTACCCACTTTTTCTGCTATGCTTGATTAAATAAATAGAATGGTTTCTGTCTCAATTATTTGGAAGATAGCCAAGATATACAAGAAACAGCTCCATTAAAGATTGCATTAACAAAAAGCCCAACTTCCTTGGTTCTGAAGAATTCAGTAATTCTCTTATTTACCCATGAGCTTATCTCCCTGCCCAAGTTCAGATCTCCACATCCCACTCAGGGTCACCACAACAGTATGGAGAATATTCACAGGTATAGGGCCTTGCCTCACAGTCACCTGCTTCACAGTCACTGTCACCTGCCTCCCATTCACCTATCTTACAGTCACCTACCTCACAGCCCCTGTTACCTGCCTCACAGTTAGTCACATGCCTCAGACTCACTGTCATCTACCTCACAGTTATCTTCATCACAGTCCCTGTCACTTGCCTCACAGTCACCTGCCACACAGTTAGTCACCTGACTGAGACTCATTGTCATCAACCTCACAGTTATCTTCATCATAGTCCCTGTCACTTGCCTCACAGTCACCTGCCTCACAGTTAGTCACCTTCCTCACCATTCATTACCTGCCTCACAATTAGTCACCTACATCATTGCCACCGACCATTATGACTGTTCTGATTCATACTCAACCCAGGGCCAGTGTCTCTTGGCAGCCCTGGTCCCTTGCCAAACATCATTCTAACACATATACTTGATAAAACCTCATATGTCATTGTGACAGCCATCTCAGTCTAAGAGAGGAGTCCAGTGTTATTAAGTGGACCACCCCCTTCCTTAAAATTAGCACCACTGCCATATCCTATGATTGTTTCCTTCCCTAAAAATAACCAACTTCTACTTCCATCCTATAATACATCACCAAAATATCCAGTTGGTCTTTATTTGGAATCTTGGTCCTGAATTTCTCCAGACTTGTGTCCAGACTCATGGCCTTCATTCAGACTTCTCTAGGACTGTTCAGATTCAACAAAGCTCTAAACCTATTTCTTAACATTCCTTATAAAAAATTATGCAACTGATCTCTCCACATCAGCAGACAACATTTTCTTCTGTTTAGCTATAGACATCAAAAGCCTCAGGTGGGCTGTGTCCCCTCTTTGCCTCTAATCCCATTGGACTCTCCCAGACCAACAGAAGATATTCCTTTTCTCTATACCTGAAATCACAATGATGATCCATCCAGAGCCCTGGACTTTGGCCTTCACTGGCACTGTCCCAGAAGCTACTGTTTTAAGCCTATCTTCTGCTCTCCACTCCTGAGCCAGTGAATATATGCTGTTCCAACTCTGTTCACCTATAATGGTGGGAACGTTTGATGTGTGTATATGTGTGAGAGAGGAGGGAAGGAGAGGAAGAAAGTGAGAGAAACCTCAAGCAGCAGTGAATACATTGAGAACACTCTTGGAAGACATGCTTCCCTGAGACAGGCCATTTAATTGGGTGGGAAAACAGGTATTGAAATATTTGGGGGTGAGAGATGGCTTCGATGGTGAATGTATATCACTGGTTGGAGCCATGGTGCTAGAAATGCCTCATATGCAGATGCTGTTGAACTTGATCTTGTAAGGGGGAACAACGACCTCTAACCTGGTTACTGGGCTATGTTACATCCTCTGATGGGGCAAAGGTGGAGGCCCAAGTCTAGACAGTCTAGGACATGCAGTCCTAGTACTGCTCATTTCAGGACAATACTCCGAGGATTTGTACATGCCTTGATCCCACTCTTGCTCCAAGTTTGCTTCTCACATCTCCAGAGTTCCATTGGTCGCAAAGATGTCCAGTAAAACATGATTCTGAAGACCTTCCCCACAAACTCTAAAGCTTCCACAGTCACTAAAACCCCATAACCAACTCAGCTGCCACTCTAGTCCTGGGTCCTGGATCTTAGCTCTCTGATCCTGCAAGACATGGTACTGAAGTACAACCTACTGCCAGCTGTCTCACCTCAGGATGTGCACACATCAATTCAGGTACCTGTTATACTTCCTAAATGACATGCTACTGGTAGTCAGATACTGGGATATGTCCATACATCTGGTGTTGTGGATTGAGTATCTATGTCTGATCAGAATACAGGTCTAATAATCAGAGATAAAGGCAAGTTATTTCAAGACTAATTTCTAGTTAACATACGAGTGGGATATTTATGGCAAGATAACATGAGATACCCTCTCATTATATCTGCTTAGCTCATGAGTGTCTGAAGCTATAGAAACCTGTGATGGAGTGACATTGTGAAAGAACCCATACTTGTTGCAGGATATCTGATCACACTGTGAACAAGACTGAATTTTTTAAAATTCTGTTTCTTGTTTTGGTGTGGTTCAGCTCTAGCATACATCTTTAAACCAAGAGCATTCTGTAAGCAAGAGCTAAATTATGTCAACAATAGGTGAAGAGGCAGTAAGAGCAACCAGTTGTCAGGGAGTAAACATAAGAAAACTCAGGAAAGATGAAGGAGCATCTTTGAGTTGAAGGAGATTTAAGAGAGCAAGGGAAAGGAGATGGTGAGTTTTCCTTCTGGGATATCAGTGGAGTATGAAGGTCAGCTGGCTGCTTTCTCTGCTACTAGGAAGCAGGTTTCCACTACAGTGACTGGCTCCCAAGTCAGAAAATTTGGAATTTTATAAAATTCTGTGGTAGAAGAGAGATTGTGAGAGTACAACCACCCGCTGAGGGGCAACAAAAGTCCTGGTGTACCTCCATCCCTGCCCTGCAGCACAGTAGCCTAACTTCTGTGTTTTACATATACATCTATACATAGATGAACAAAACATATAAAACCATATACTTGTAAAAATCTCATAACTAGAATAATGATAATAATAAATTTAAAAATAAAGTTCACAAAACTACCTCCACAGTGGAGGCCTCCCTCACACTCAATTCCAAGTCCTTTTTCCCTCTGAGCAAACTCTAAAGATATTTTCCAACCCTGTCTAGGAAGAAGTCTCCTCAGCTCATCGTGATGGCACCTGCTCCCTCAGAATTAAAGTCCCTCTGCTCAAAAGCTCAGTTTCCATCACTCTTCACATGAATCTTCAAGTATCTCCACATGAAACTCTCTTGCTGCAGAGAAAACTTCTCAGGCCCTACTTGCACTTGGTGACAGAAACAATGAAACTTACTCAAGGGAGTCTCCCTGGTCCTGATCATCTGGGCAGAGTTTAAAAGACCTGGGCAGGCACAGCTCTGACTTCTAATGTGCACTTGTCTGCAGTCAAGTGCTTCCTGGGGCCACAGCACCTTCCCAGGTAGTATGTCCACATGGCAGCCACCTACATACCAGAGACTGAGCAAGTATTTTCAGGCTGTGTCCCAAACGAAGCACTGTCAGCCTGTACAGCAGGCACTTATGCAGCATCCTCCTGAAACTGACCTACATAATATTGTTGAGTTTCTGATTTCCTTAACTCTGTGCAGTAGCCCAAACTCAGGTTCTTCAAATTCCATACATACAAAGCCTCAGCCTGACAAAAACTTGAAGTTTCACCCTCGGACGTCAAGCTGAGTCTTATGGGCAATGAAGTTCACAAGGCGTGACCTTCATAGGCATGAACACCATCATGTTGCAAAACAGATACATACTTGGCGGCCATACTTGCTGGTGTTCCAAAGTTCTGTTTCTTCTCCTGCTACAGTGGTGTGCAGAGATTAACATAGAATGGACTGAAACAATGCACAGGAAACCTTATTTCTGATATTTTTCAATGCTATGAGACCATATGAAAAAGGAAAATATATGCTCACCCAAAGAAATTGAAATTAGTACTATACCCTTACTTCTATTCATATGCATGTGGGCTGACCTTTTAATATGTCAGCTGTGGGATTGGTACTGTGGATCAATAGCTAACGGCACTTGTTCCCCAATGTGGCAACCTGAGTTTAAACATTAAGACCTATGTGGTAGAAGAGGACCAAACCTACTCCTATAGGTTTTCATTTGACCTTTACTCATGACCTTAGGAAGAAAGAAAGAAAGAAAGAAAGAAAGAAAGAAAGAAAGAGAGGGAGAGAGAGGGATGGGGAGGAGGAGGAGAGAAAGACAGAGAAAGAAAGAAAGAGAGGAAGAGAGAGGAGGGAAGGAGAGAGAGAGAGAGAGAGAGAGAGAGAGAGAGAGAGAGAGAGAGAGAGAGAGAGAGAGAGATTAAAGGCAGTTGTGTAGGGTATTGTATGTTAGTGCAATGAAAAAAAATTCCAAGTAGAATCATGATTTTATGATTGGAAAGACTGGGGGAAAGCTGTTGAGTTGAGGAGATGGAGACACCAACTCTAAGCAATCTTAGATTCCCATAGAAAACATGTCTCTGTAGTCAGTCATTTTCAAAGTAACAGGTATTCATATGAGTTGCTGATGCAGAATGTTTGCAAAGCAGTAAGTTTTTACTGTGAGAGTGTAGATTTGTGTTAAATGCTATTTAAAAAGTACATTTATTTTAATTCTATATTATGTTTGCATGAATGTCTGGTTACCATGAGACTGTCTCTGTGAGCTAGAGACCAGAAGAGGGTCTCCTTGGATCCTCTGGAACTGGACATAAAGACAGTTATAAGCTGTAGTAGGTACTGAGAATCCTTGTCCTCCGGTAGACCTCTTAGTCACTGATGCATCTCTGCATACCAGGATATTTTCCCCACTAGAAAGTGACTATACATTCACTGGCAATTGTGGTTGAAAGAATCTATATCAGGAGTAAAGCTTATCTAAGAAAATCAGTTGTGCAATACAAAGTAACTAGAAACAAAGTTATTCACTCAGTTATGCCCAGTATGGTCCTGAGACAACATTATTGGTGAAATGTATAAAAATCTAGAATCTCCATATTGTAATCAAGGGGCTCTGATATAGAAAAAGTGCAAGAAAAGTTGGTGGCATAAGGGTGAACCCTGGTTAGCTGGCTTGCAATGACTGTAAAACTTGTTCTCTTCTGGCCTCTCAAGTACATAACCCTTCCATCTCTATACCTATAACTAATGGTAAAACAACCATTTGAATAAAAATACAACAGAACTTTTGACTTTATCTTCTGAGTTACTGGTTAAAAGTAAAAGGATCTTTTTACTATGCCAGACCACATGAATTCATGTTTTATGACCCCATTCCTTGGTTGGTCTGCACTAAATTACGATTCAGCCATAGATGTGATAACTTACTCTGAGGGACAGTCTACGAGTCAGTTCTGAGCTCCACTGAGAGATACTTGCCCATCATAGCTTCTGTGTTTTACTCTCATGAAGCAATCTGAGCTACATGGTAAATGTACTTGCAAGTTACATGGAAATACACCTTCTAGCATAAATTGTGTGATCAGATATTGTAGCACTGTATATTTCAGGAGGCTTCAACCTTGGTTTAAGTGTGGGGGTTTGTTGAGGTTTGGTCTTTCTGTCAATAGCTGAGCATAACAGGCATAGATGGAGTATAGGTTTCTCAGGCTTGGGGTCAGAAGAGGACCATGAGAAGAAAGTGCAGGAGGAAGAAGGAGAAAACACCATGGCATTTGTGAACCAGAAAAATGTGGTCTTGAGGGCTGGCCAATTGGTGAGCCCAAAAGAAACACACTAAGTAGTAGTTAATGATTCAGGAACGTAGATTCTAATAACATAGAGGATAGTTATCTGTCCAGTTCTAATGTTGACTAAAGCTTATGGTAAATATACAGATTGTGTGTGTATTTTATCCAGGAACTAAAGAATCAAAGCCTGGGTGGAAACCCCAGGTTGAAATTAAAATTTTCTATAACTTATTGGAACATCAATATCTAGCAAAAATTCACTTTTAAAAAAATTAGTGTCAGATTGCCAAACGGAAAACATACACTGTTATCTTTAGATTAGGTGGTGGGGAGAATTGGTTTTTTAGCTGTTTGGTTTTCCTTGAAGCTCTGTTAGGGATGGGAGGACTAGGACAAAAATACAAAATTGGCATGTGTGATTCTAAGTTAGGATGAAGTTGAGCCTCCCAAACCTAACTAAACAGCATGCTAATGTGCAGGCTTATTCTCCCATCTAACGTCTCTCAATGCTTCTCTGCTTTCTTGGAGATGCTGCTAATTCCAAAGATACTAAAGACCTTGCAGTGCAATGAAGCAGGAAAAGTCCTGCTGATCAGAGGAGAGAATACAAGGCTACATGTCTTCCAAAATGAAAAAAATTATAGAAAATAAATGGAAATGTGAGATTTCAATGCCATCTTATCATAATAATCATACACACACATTCTTTTCTCTGTCAGGCCTTGTCAGGGTACGGACTTTGGCCACATCAATGTCATAGAGTTTCTTCACGGCCTCTTTGATCTGCTGCTTGATGGCCTTAAAATCCACACTTTATCCACAGAGATATTAAACTTCATAAAATTGAGAAATAAATTAAAATTACTGTAAATTAGAAGAAATAGCCTTTTCACCAAGATGGCACCAAAAGCGAAGAAGGAAGCCATGGCCCTTCTCAAAGATGAAGCCAAAGCAACGGCCTTGAAAGCTAAGAAGGCAGTGCTGAAAGGCATCCACAGCCACAAAAAGAAGATCAGAACTTCACCTATCTTCTGGCAGCCCAAGTCCCTGTGGCTCCAGAGAAAGCCAAAATATCTTCAAAATAGTGAGCCCAGGAGAAACAAGCTTGACCACTATGCTGTCATCAAATTGCCTCTGACCACTGAGTCAGCCATGAAGAAAATAAAGGATAACAACATGCTTGTGTTCATTGTGGATGTCAAGACCAACAAGCACCAGATCAAAAAGGCCGTGAGAAAACTCTATGACATTGATGTGGCCAAAGTCCATACCCTGACAAGGCCTGACAGAGAGAACAAGGCGTGTGTTTACTTAGCTCCTGATTGTGAGGCTCCAGATGTTGTCAACAAGATTAGGGTCATCTAAACTGAGTCCAGATGGATAATTCTAAATATACACTTTTTTCATCATAAAAAAGAAGGGAGAAATAATAGAAATGTAAGATGTCAATGCTGTCTTAAGCAACTGGATTCTTTCAATGTGGGATCCAGGGGAACACTGGGACAGGTTATCCTAGCACATGAATATATCTATATATATCTATATATATTTATATATATATATCTATATATATTTATATATATATCTATATATATTCCTTAAAATAGGCTTATACCATAAATATAAAGAAATTAAAATGAAGTGAATTTTAGGAAAAATATTAATTAAATTTATATAGAGGTAAAGGGGATATTTGTATTTCTGAAAAAATAAGATAAAGTGGAAAGTGTACCTTTCCTGGGCATATATCCAGAAGATGTTCCAACAGGTAAGAAGAACACATGCTCCACTATGTTCATAGTACCCTTATTTATAATGGCCAGAAGCTGGAAAGAACCCAGATGTCTCTCAACAGAGAAATGGATACAGAAAATGTGGTACATTTACACAATGGGGTACTAATCAGCTATTAAAAAGAATGAATTTATAAAATCTCTAGGCAAATGGATGGATCTGGAGGGTATCATCCTGAGTAAGGTAACACAATAACAAAAGATCTCACATGATATGTACTCACTGATAAGTGGATATTAGCTCAGAGACTTAGAATACCCAAGACATAAGATACAAGTTGCAAAACACATGAAACTCAAGAACAAAGACCATAGTGTGGACACGTTGCCCCTTCTTAGAAATGGGAACAAAACACCCATGGAAGAAGTTACAGAGACAAAGTTTGGAGCTGAGATGAAAGGATGAACCATCTAGAGACTGCCACACCCGGGTATCCACCCCATAATCAGCCTCCAAACTCTGACACCATTGAATATGCCAGCAAAATTTTGCTGAAATGACCCTGATATAGCTGTCTTTTGTGAGGCTATGCCGGTGCCTGGCAAACACAGAAGTGGATCCTCACAGTCAGCTATTGGATGGAACAGAGGGTGTCCAATTATTGGAGCTAGAGAAAGTACCCAAGGAGCTAAATGTGTCTGCAACCCTATAGAACAAAAATATGAACTATTCAGTACCCCCGGAGCTATTGTCTTTAGCTGCATATGTATCAGAAGATTGCCTAGTCTGCCATTATTGGGAAGCAAGACCCTTGGTCTTGCAAACTTTATATGCCTCAGTACAGAGGAACACCAGGGCCAAGAAGTGGGAGTGGGTGGGTAGGGGAGTGGGGAGGAGGGTATGGGGGACTTTTGGGATAGCATTTGATATGAAAATGAAGAAAATACCTAATTAAAAATAATCTCACTTTACACAAACACACACAAAAAAAACAATTACTGGATAAGAAGTGACTGAAGGAACTCAGACAAACAGCCTTTCTTCATGCATGGAAGTGTTTAAGAAGAGCATTTGGCGATTTTGGATGGACTCAGCAATCTGTATTTTGTTCAACAAAAATAATTGTAAATATTTTTACAAGTATGTATAATTAAATATACATATTTACATAAAATAAACAGCAACATTCTCTGTTACTATGAATTATTCATTGCATATTATTGGCCATTATGCCTCTTTGTGTATGAGGTACTAGGAGACCCCGACTTAAAGTGTTTCTCCCTGGAATGTAAAGCCGCTGAATGTTCCCCCAAGCCTGTTTTTCCCGATCTCTACAAATACAGCCAGAAAGAAGCTCTTTGTTCTCTATAGCCAGCAAAAAGCTTTTTTTTTGTTTCAATACCTTACAATCAGAGATGTGATAATTGTAAAAAAGACCTAGCCAGGGGCTTGCCTGGATTCCTGTGCTAAGGACAACCCTCCCTCCCCTGCCAGAGAAGAGTGGTAGCCAGACTCCTCCCAACTCCTCCCAATTCCTCACTTTACCTTTAAAAGCCCCCTGCTGTTGCCAATGGGGGTCAAACTCCCCAGCCCTGCATGGTGAAAGGAGGTCCTCCTCAGCTATCTGACAATAAAGCCTCTTGCAGTTTGCATCAGGTGTGATTTTCTCTCCAGTTATTGGGGTGCAGGCCAGCTCATCCCGGGATTTGAGCAGAGGACTCCACAGTTTCGGGGGTCTTACAGTACATGGCTACTTTGTCTTTTTCTTTTTTTTTCTTTCCATTTTTTATTAGGTATTTAGCTCATTTACATTTCCAATGCTATACCAAAAGTCCCCCATACCCACCCACTCCCACTCCCCTACCCGCCCACTTCCCCTTTTTGGCCCTGGCGTTCCTCTGTTCTGGGGCATATAAAGTTTGTGTGTCCAATGGGCCTCTCTTTCCAGTGATGGCTGACTAGGCCATCTTTTGATACATATGCAGCTAGAGTCAAGAGCTCCGGAGTACTGGTTAGTTCATAATGTTGTTCCACCTATAGGGTTGCAGATCCCTTTAGCTCCTTGGGTAATTTCTCTAGCTCCTCCATTGGGAGCCCTGTGATCCATCCATTAGCTGACTGTGGGCATCCACTTCTGTGTTTGCTAGGCCCCGGCATAGTCTCACAAGAGACAGCTACATCTGGGTCCTTTCGATAAAATCTTGCTAGTGTATGCAATGGTGTCAGCGTTTGGATGCTGATTATGGGGTGGATCCCTGGATATGGACCATCCTTTCATCTCAGCTCCAAACTTTGTCTCTGTAACTCCTTCCAAGGGTGTTTTGTTCCCACTTCTAAGGAGGGGCATAGTGTCCACACTTCAGTCTTCATTTTTCTTGAGTTTCATGTGTTTAGGAACTTGTATCTTATATCTTGGGTATCCTAGGTTTTGGGATGATATCCACTTATCAGTGAGTACATATTGTGTGAGTTCCTTTGTGAATGTGTTCCCTCACTCAGGATGATGCCCTCCAGGTCCATCCATTGGGCTAGGAATTTCATAAATTCATTCTCTTTAATAGCTGAGTAGTACTCCATTGTGTAGATGTACCACATTTTCTGTATCCATTCCTCTGTTGAGGGGCATCTGGGTTCTTTCCAGCTTCTGGCTATTATAAATAAGGCTGCTATGAACATAGTGGAGCATGTGTCCTTCTTACCAGTTGGGGCATCTTCTGGATATATGCCCAGGAGAGGTATTGCTGGATCCTCCTTTAGTACTATTTCCAATTTTCTGAGGAACCGCCAGACCGATTTCCAGAGTGGTTGTACAAGCCTGCAATCCCACCAACAATGGAGGAGTGTTCCTCTTTCTCCACATCCTCGCCAGCATCTGCTGTCACCTGAATTTTTGATCTTAGACATTCTGACTGGTGTGAGGTGGAATCTCAGGGTTGTTTTGATTTGCATTTCCCTGATGATTAAGGATGTTGAAAATTTTTTCAGGTGCTTCTCTGCCATTCGGTATTCCTCAGGTGAGAATTCTTTGTTCAGTTCTGAGCCCCATTTTTTAATGGGGTTACTTGATTTTCTGAAGTCCACCTTCTTGAGTTCTTTATATATGTTGGATATTAGTCCCCTATCTGATTTAGGATAGGTAAAGATCCTTTCCCAATATGTTGGTGGTCTCTTTGTCTTATTGACGGTGTCTTTTGCCTTGCAGAAACTTTGGAGTTTCATTAGGTCCCATTTGTCAATTCTCTATCTTACAGCACAAGCCATTGCTGTTCTGTTCAGGAATTTTTCCCCTGTGCCCATATCTTCAAGGCTTTTCCCCACTTTCTCCTCTATAAGTTTCAGTGTCTCTGGTTTTATGTGAAGTTCTTTGTTCCATTTAGATTTGACCTTAGTACAAGGAGATAAGTATGGATCGATTCGCATTCTTCTACATGATAACAACCAGTTGTGCCAGCACCAATTGTTGAAAATGCTGTCTTTCTTCCACTGGATGGTTTTAGCTCCCTTGTCGAAGATCAAGTGACCATAGGTGTGTGGGTTCATTTCTGGGTCTTCAATTCTATTCCATTGGTCTACTTGTCTGTCTCTATACCAGTACCATGCAGTTTTTACCACAATTGCTCTGTAGTAAACCTTTAGGTCAGGCATGGTGATTCCACCAGAGGTTCTTTTATCCTTGAGAAGAGTTTTTGCTATCCTAGTTTTTTTTTTATTCCAGATGAATTTGCAAATTTCTCCTTCTAATTCGTTGAAGAATTGAGTTGGAATTTTGATGGGGATTGCATTGAATCTATAGATTGCTTTTGGCAAGATAGCCATTTTTACAATGTTGATCCTGCCAATCCATGAGCATGGGAGATCTTTCCACCTTCGGAGATCTTCTTTAATTTCTTTCTTCAGAGACTTGAAGTTTTTATCATACAGATCTTTCACTTCCTTCGTTAGAGTCACTCCGAGATATTTTATATTATTTGTGACTATTGAGAAGGGTGTTGTTTCCCTAATTTCTTTCTCAGCCTGTTTATTCTTTGTGTAGAGAAAGGCCATTGACTTGTTTGAGTTAATTTTATATCCAGCTACTTCACCGAAGCTGTTTATTAGGTTTAGGAGTTCTCTGGTGGAATTTTTAGGGTCACTTATATATACTATCATATCATCTGCAAAAAGTGATATTTTGACTTCCTCTTTTCCAATTTATATCCCCTTGATCTCCTTTTGTTGTCGAATTGCTCTGGCTAATAATTCAAGTACTATGTTGAAAAGGTAGGGAGAAAGTGGGCAGCCTTGTCTAGTCCCTGATTTTAGTGGGATTGCTTCCAGCTTCTCTCCATTTACTTTGATGTTGGCTCCTGGTTTGCTGTAGATTGCTTTTATCATGTTTAGGTAAGGGCCTTGAATTCCTGATATTTCCAGAACTTTTATCATGAATGGGTGTTGGATCTTGTCAAATGCTTTTTCTGCATCTAACGAGATGATCATGTGGTTTTTGTCTTTGAGTTTGTTTATATAGTGGATTACATTGATGGATTTTCGTATATTAAACCATCCCTGCATCCCTGGAATAAAACCTACTTGGTCAGGATGGATGATTGCTTGAATGTGTTCTTAGATTCGGTTATCGAGAATTTTATTGAGGATTTTTGCATCGATATTCATAAGAGAAATTGGTCTGAAGTTCTCTATCTTTGTTGGATCTTTCTGTGGTTTAGGTATCAGAGTAATAGTTGCTTCATAAAATGAGTTGGGTAGAGTACTTTCTACTTCTATCTTGTGAAAAAGTTTGTGCAGAACTGGAATTAGATCTTCTTTGAATGTCTGATAGAACTCTGCACTAAACCCGTCTGGTCCTGGGCTTTTTTTGGCTGGGAGACTATTTATAACTGCTTCTATTTCTTTAGGGGATATGGGACTGTTTAGAAGGTCAACTTGATCCTGATTCAACTTTGGTACCTGTTATCTGTCCAGAAATTTGTCCATTTCGTCCAGGTTTTCCAGTTTTGTTGAGTATAGCCTTTCGTAGAAGGATCTGATGGTGTTTTGGATTTCTTCAGGATCTGTTGTTATGTCTCCCTTTTCAGTTCTTGATTTTGTTAATTAGGATTTTGTCTCTGTGCCCTCTAGTGAGTCTAGCTAAGGGTTTATCTATCTTGTTGATTTTCTCAAAGAACCAACTCCTCGTTTGGTTAATTCTTTGAATAGTTCTTCTTGTTTCCACTTGGTTGATTTCACCCCTGAGTTTGATTATTTCCTGCCGTCTACTCCTCTTGGGTGAATTTGCTTCCTTTTTTTCTAGAGCTTTTAGATGTGTTGTCAAGCTGCTAGTATGTGCTCTCTCCCGTTTCTTCATGGAGGCACTCAGAGCTATGAGTTTCCCTCTTAGAAATGCTTTCATTGTGTCCCAAAGGTTTGGGTACGTTGTGGCTTCATTTTCATTAAACTCTAAAAAGTCTTTAATTTCTTTCTTTATTCCTTCCTTGACCAAGGTATCATTGAGAAGAGTGTTGTTCAGTTTCCACGTGAGTGTTGGCTTTCTGTTATTTTTTTTGTTATTGAAGATCAGCCTTAGTGCATGGTGATCTGATAGGATACATGGGACAATTTCAATATTTTTGAATCTGTTGAGGCCTGTTTTGTGACCTATTATGTGGTCAATTTTGGAGAAGGTACCATGAGGTGCTGAGAAGAAGGTATATCCTTTTGTTTTAGGATAAAATGTTCTGTAGATATCTGTCAGATACATTTGTTTCATCACTTCTGTTAGTTTCAGTGTGTCCCTGTTTAGTTTCTGTTTCCATGATCTGTCCATTGGTGAAAGTGGTGTGTTGAAGTCTCCCACTATTATTGTGTGAGGTGCAATGTGTGCTTTGAGCTTTACTAAAGTTTCTTTAATGAATGTGGCTGCCCTTGTATTTGGAGCATAGATATTCAGAATTGAGAGTTCCTCTTGGAGGATTTTACCTTTGATGAGAACGAAGTGCCCCTCCTTGTCTTTTTTGATGACTTTGGGTTGGAAGTCAATCTTATCAGATATTAGGATGGCTACTCCAGCTTGTTTCTTCATACCATTTGCTTGGAAAATTGTTTTCCAGCCTTTTATTCTGAGGTAGTGTCTATCTTTTTCTCTGAGATGTGTCTCCTGTAAACAGCAAAATGTTGGGTCTTATTTGTGTAGCCAGTTTGTTAGTCTATGACTTTTTATTGGGGAGTTGAGACCATTGATGTTAAGAGATATTAAGGAAAAGTAATTGTTGCTTCCTGTTATTTTTGTTGTTAAAGTTGGCATGCTGTTCTTGTGGCTGTCTTCTTTTAGGTTTGTTGAGGGATTACCTTCTTGTTTTTTCTAGGGCATTGTTCCCGTTCTTGTATTGGTTTTTTTCTGTTATTAACCTTTGAAGGGCTGGATTCGTGGAGAGATAATGTGTGAATTTGGTTTTGTCGTGGAATACTTTGGTTTCTCCATCTATGGTAATTGAGAGTTTGGCTGGGTATAGTAGCCTGGGCTGGAATTTGTGTTCTCTTAGTGTCTGTATAACATCTGTCCAGGCTCTTCTGGCTTTCATAGTCTCTGGTGAAAAATCTGGTGTAATTCTGATAGGCTTGCCTTTGTATGTTACTTGACCTTTTTCCCTTACTGCTTTTAGTATTCTATCTTTATTTAGTGCATTTGTTGTTCTGATTATTATGTGTCGGGAGGAATTTCTTTTCTGGTCCAGTCTATTTGGAGTTCTGTAGGCTTCTTGTATGTTCATAGGTATCTCTTTCTTTATATTTGGGAAGTTTTCTTCAATAATTTTGTTGAAGATGTTTGCTGGTCCTTTGAGTTGAAAATCTTCATTCTCATCCACTCCTATTATCCGTAGGTTTGGTCTTCTCATTGTGTCCTGGATTTCCTGGATATTTTGAGTTAGGATCTTTTTGCATTTTCTATTTTCTTTGATTGTTGTGCTCTATGGAATCTTCTGCACCTGAGATTCTCTCTTCCATCTCTTGTATTCTGTTGCTGATGCTCAAATATATGGTTCCAGATTTCTTTCCTAGGGTTTCTATCTCCAGTGTTGCCTCACTTTGAGTTTTCTTTATTGTTTCTACTTCCCTTTTTAGGTCTAGTATGGTTTTGTTCATTTCCATCACCTGTTTGTATGTTTTTTCCTCTTTTTCTGTAAGGACTTCTACCTGTTTGATTGTGTTTTCCTGTTTTTCTTTAAGGACTTGTAACTCTTTAGCAGTGTTCTCCAGTATTTCTTTAAGTGATTTATTAAAGTCCTTCTTGATGTCCTCTACCATCATCATGAGATATGCTTTTAAATCTAGGTCTAGGTTTTCGGGTGTGTTGGGGTACCCTGGACTGGGCGAAGTGGGAGTGCTGGGTTCTGATGATGGTGAGTGGTCTTGGTTCCTGTTAGTAGGATTCCTACGTTTACCTTTCACCATCTGGTAATCTCTGGAGTTAGTAGTTATAGTTGACTCTGTTTAGAGATTTTTCTTCTGGTGATTCTGTTACCGTCTCTCAGCAGACCTGGGAGACACTTTCTCTCCTCTGAGTTTCAGTGCTCAGAGCACTCTCTGCTGGCAAGCTCTCTTACAGGGAAGGTGCGCAGATATCTTGTTTTTGGACCTCCTCCTGGTCGAAGAATAAGGCCCAAAACAGGGCCTCTCTCAGAAGCTGTGTTGCTTTAGCAGTTCCCCGAAGCTGTCAGCTTCTGTGGCAGACTCTCACCTGTGCAGACTAAATTCCTAAGTTCCAGGGAGTCTTGGAACCAACATGGCGACCACTGTTCCTGAGGCTGAGGCCGCCTCCCGAGCCAGGCGGACACCTGTCCTCTGGTCTGGATGGTGGCCGGCTGTCTGCAGCCTGCAAAGGGTACTGCCTCAGCGGCTCTGTGCTTCCGCCTGTCCCAGAAGCTGTCCGGTTCTCTGGCGCACCCTCTAACCTGTTCAGACTAATTTCTTAGGTCCCGCGGAGTCCCGGAACCCAGATGGTGACCGTTGGTGCTGAGGCTGAGGCCGCCTCCCAAGCCAGGCGGACACCTGTCCTCTGGTCCGGATGGTGGCTGGCTGTCTGCGGCCCGCCAAGTGTGCTGCCTCAGCGGCTCTGTGCTTCTGCCCATCCCAGAAGCTGTCCGGTTCTCTGGCGCACCCTCTAACCTGTTCAGACTAATTTCCTAATTTCTCACTTTGTCTTTTTCTAAATTGCACCATTGATAAAAGCTAAATTTCTCCTTATATCTACTGTTAAAAGATTTGTAGAACAGAATTTTAAAATAAACATTAGTTTCAGATTCAAATTAAAAAGAAAAAGAAAAAGAAAACATACCAATATAGCTACCCCATATTTAATTAAGATTCCCATAGTATACATCAGAGAAAAGGCAGGCTCTTCAACAAGGGCATCTTCTTGATTAATGATTAATATGTGTGAGACCAACCCACTGTGAGTTTGCGTTGCTACACTTGGGCAGGTGGTTCTGTGTTGTACAAAAAGTAGGCTGAACAAACCATGCATAGCAAGCCAGAAAGTATTTTCCCTCTTCACCCTCTGCTTTAGTTCCTTCCCTGAATTCCTCAACCTGAATTTGAGCCAGCTGAAAGTTGAACTCCTTTAACCCTGAGTTGCTTATGGTTATGGTCTGTACCACTGCAAATAAAAAACAAACTAAGATCAAAAGGTAGCCAGTGAATTTTGAATTTCTTGTACTTTGACATTGAACTAGGTATGTAGCCTGGACCAATTCTAGGGTGGGTTTTCCAATGGGGTATCATTCACTCAGGTTGATGATCAAACAAGATAATGCTACTCAAATTCACTACTGTATCTCTAATAATGTAAGGCCCGAATCAACACAAATCCTCAATGGGTTCTATGTGGTATTAGGAGAATAAAGAACTAACATGGATGCATATGTTGTAGTCCTTCAGCTTCATAACACAAGAGCCCCGATGGAGCAAAAACCTTCAAGGTTGGGGCATGTCCCTCCTTCCAAGCCAATCATCTAGCCACCTCAGCATAATGCCTTACAGAAGCTGTCCCATTGGCAGCTCCTGTTAAAATGAAGCCACCATACCATTTCTTTATTTTCAGGCCTCATAGTAGTTGCAGAAGATGTATGCAAAAAATTGACATAGTAACTTGCTAGGGTCAGCTAGAGCAGCACAGGAGCTATCCAAGATTACAGCAATTTCTTTCAGGGCTTAGGTTTCAGCTTTCATGAAACACCACTGCCGGAGCTGTACTATAGGAGCTGTCTAAAGCAGCATAACCTCCTGTCCAACCTCTCCCTCATCCCACCCCCACCAAAGCCTCAAAGAGATGGCACATAAGACAAAGTAGTCTGCAGACAGGAACGACTTCCCACTCTAACCCATAGGCCTATTGCAGGGAGAATATAAACCCATAGTTCCAGGAAAACGAAAGTCCACCAATCACTGGGCTTACCACAAAAACTCATTAATCCCAAAACAGGAAAGCTACAAAACCCTGAGCTCGCCAAGCTTAGAACTTGAAATACCATCAATCCTTATTCCTGGAAACCTCTGCCCTTAGAAGCTTCACCACCTCAGAAATCCCATATAGGCATGGTAACTTTGCCTGGAATAGAGGGCAGCTGTCCAGGCTTTATGCCTCCACAACACGGACCCTAAAATAAATTTATTTTATGAGATTTTCTGCCTGGCATGACTCTCATCAGAAGAAGGAATGAAGAAAAAAAAAAAGCAAAGAAGAGAAAAAGCAAAGACATGGAACAGAGCTTAGTCTCCTGAGCCCCTCAGCCCAGCTGGGGATACCTTTCCCTGGCTGTAATGCCTCTGCTGAGACTTCCTTTTAAAGCTATGTGGTTCTTGACCTCCCATGTCTCAGGATGCCTTTCCATGGGCATACATTTTCCCTATGGCTCCTAGGCTTCCTAGTGCCAGGATACCCAACTATGCTAGCAGAAGCACTTATCACCCCCTCTACCATAGCAACTTGCATTTACACTCAACAATCAGACATGTTTGGAAAATATTTACCTATTGCCTGCTTCTCTTATCACTTTCCAGAGTTTCATCTCCTAAAGTCTTTCTACACTTGGGTGTGTGTGTGTGTGTGTGTGTGTGTGTGTGTGTGTGTGTATGTTTGCAGTATCAAGGGTCCGTAACTGAGTGAAATCATTCAGTATTTGTCATTCTGAGTCTGATTTATACACTGTTAAAACAGGGCATGCATACACAATAGACTTCTGTAAACCATGAATAAGAAAGTTATCTCATTTGCAGAAAATAAGTGAAACTACAGATCACACTGAATCTGGTAAGCTGTTTTATCTGTCTAGCCTATTTACTCATTTCTAAAGTATGCTTTGGAATTCATCTATATTATTTTTTATTATTTTTTGTGTACAGGTGTTTACCCAGCATGTATGTATGTGCACCCTTTGATGTTTGTTGACTGTGGAAGAAAGGAGAGGCCATCAGATTCAGTGGAACTGGAGCTATAGTTGGATTGGTAAATGTTGCTTTGGTAAATAAGAACAAAGTGTACCCATTTTGTGCTAGCTTTCTGATGCTCAGTGCAAGATGGACGACTCCCTTCATTTGAGTGGCTTTTCATTTTCTGACCTTTGTCTTGGAAATTCAAACCTCAACAAAAACGTCTACTTGCATAATTCCACATAACAATGGTTAAGATTGTAAGTTCAACTTCCTTCTGATAAAATCCATTCATGTAGCACCTGAGATTCCTGAAATTATTCCCCATGCTATGAGGTATTTAGTACCTTCAGCCTTCCACCACTGACATTTTCCCATGCTGGATGTTTCTGCCCCTCTCTCTTCTAAAACTATGAAATCCTTAAATAACCCCAAGTAATATTGATCTACTTCCTGGCAGTTGGTCCTGGTATTTTTCCACTACGAAACACATTCACAGAACTTCTGAACACCTCAGTCTGCCACATCTGCACCTTTTGCCCTCATGGACCAATATCAGCCTAAATCCCCATGGGCAGAGGGAGTCAAAATTATATATTATCTATTATTGTGTATTATGATGTATTATATCAACTTTTTCACAGTAGGTGGTAAGCTGCCATGTGAGAGCTGGGAATCAAACTGAGTCCTCTGAATGACCAGCCAGTATCCTTAACCATGAAGCCATCTCCTTAAATTCATGAACTGAGGTTTCTAAGAATTACATTTTTATGACAAGTTGCTCCAGCACAGGGTAGCCTCTAAATTACTACGTGGCTGAGGATGACACTGAATTTTTTTATCTTCCTTTTTCCACCTCTAAGTGCTGATTATTCTGGTGTATACCACCATCATCACAGTTTTGTGCACTGCAGAGCATCAAATCCAGGGTCTCAAAAATGCTCAGCAAGCACTTTATCCATCTAGTTACATTTCCATCCCAAGAGTTAAATAACATCTGATGTTAAATATATTATAGTTTATCTAATAGTTGAATATAACATTGTTATATTTATAACTGATAATAAATAAGAGTTAAATCATATATATATACATATATATATATGTATATATATATATGTATATATATAAATACATGTACACATGAACATATACATAAATACACACAAATGTGTGTGTGTGTTTGTGTGTGTCTCTCTGTGTGTGTGTGTGTGTAATGTCAGGCTCATCTCCACCAAAACATAAAGTAATATGGATGTCCATAGGCAGAGAATATGGTTTCCTTCATTTAAGGCCACCAATACATTCAGGGGACTTTAGTTCAACTCCCCTCAATATCCATTAATATCAAGTAGCATTTGCTCTTTAATACTGCTTACTGAGGGTTCTGTCCCAATTGTATAACTCGGTATCATGGTTGCTTTTGCAAAGGTGGACAAGGATATGCAGGGTTCAATTGTGCTGCATTTATGAGGAAATTAAGAACACAGACACCTCCAATGAAATACATTCTTTTTAGGTTTAGTGCCCATGTCTTTCAGGAGACCTCCAATGCTCAGTTCTAATCTTTATGAGTTTTGCTGGCATCCACATCTTTTTATTTCACAAAGAAATATAACAACATCTGTGTCCCTGATGCAAAACTTTTGAGGAACTTCATTCTGATGTTAACACATCTTTATAGCATATAAAATGATTTAATTTCACTATTTTTCCTATAACTCGTTGTCTCTTGGGTACTGTTGTTTCTTTCTCATTAATATTGAAAACTTTTTATTTGAGAAAGCACTATATATTCTGTCTCTGAGGAACTTTATTCTTTTTTGTTTTATAATCATTCATTAAGGTGTGATTAAATCTTTCTACAACTGCTTGTACTGTATGGTTGTATTGTGAACCACCAATATGCATATTATAATAAGCAAAGAATTGCTTCATCTTATTGGGGGATATTTGTCAGCCTCTATTGTACAGGTAATTTCACAATAGCCTTACTTGCTGTAATGTACAATTACAGAATCAGCCTTCTCAGAACAGTTACTCATTGAAACCCTGAATACGCATCAATGGTACACAACAACATAATTTAGTTATTTAAATTCTGAAAAATAAAAAAACATCCATGTGCATGATTTTATTTTATTTTATTTTACTTTATTTTATTTTATTTTATTTGGTACCTGTATGGTTACTCCTGGCAGAACATCTGCTGATGTCCACTCTCCTTAGGTGGTTCTACATTGTATCAAGTTGACACCTGAAGCTGACAATGACACCACCCTCCAATGCAACTTCATCAAGCACAAAGGCACCCCACCTCCTGTTGCTATTGTCAAATAATTTCTTCTCTAATCAACCCGTTGGTGATGGTGGCAGCAGCTTTGGATGTGGTGGTGACAGCAGCTATTGCCACTTAATTTCTTCTCTGCAGAGAATACTCTGACCACTGAGATTCAGGAGAGAACAGGACTCCAGGACTGCTGACAGAGGCTAACAAAATCACAGGAGAAAACAACTCCAACAAGAGACAACTCTAAGAACTAACACCAGAGATTACCAGATGGCAAAAGGCAAACATAAGAATTTAACCAACAGAAACCAAGACCACTCACCATCACAAGAACCCAGCACTCCCACCTCAGCCAATTCATGGATACCCAACCCACCCGAAAAGCAAGACTCAGATTTAAAATCATATCTCATGATGCTGATAGAGGACATCAAGAAGGGCATTAATTACCTATGGATAATAGGAGTAGATGAGAATGAAGATTTTCAACTTAAAGGGCCAGCAAATATCTTCAACAAAATTATAGAAGAAAACATCCCAAAACTAAAGAAAGAGATGCCCATGAACATACAAGAAGTCTACAGAACTCCAAATAGACTGGACCAGAAAATAAATCCCTCCCGATACATAATAATCATAACAAAAATTGCACTAAATTAAGATAGAATATTAAAAGCAGTAAGGGAAAAAGGAAAAGTAACATATAAAGGCAGACCTATTAGAATTACACCAGATTTCTCACCAGAGACTATGAAAGACAGAAGATCCTGGACAGATGTTATGCAAACCCAAAGAGAACACAATGCCAGCCCAGGATAGTATATCCAGCAAAACTCTCAATTACCATAGATGGAGAAACCAAAGTATTCCATGATAAAACCAAATTCACACAAACTCCTTCCATGAATCCAGCCTTTCAAGGGGTAATGTATTAGTCAGGGTTCTCTAGAGTCACAGAACTATGGATAGTCTCTAGATAGTAAAGGAATTTATTGATGACTTACAGTCGGCAGCCCAATTCCCAACAATGGTTCAGTCACAGCTGTGAATGGAAGTCCAAGGATCTAGCAGTTACTCAGTCTCACGCAGCAAGTAGGCAAAGGAGCAAGAGCTAGACTCCCTTCTTCCAATGTCCTTATATTGTCTCCAGCAGAAGGTGTAGCCCAGATTAAAGGTGTGTTCCTTAAACTCGGAGATTCAATCTTCTGGAATCCATAGCCACTGTGGCTCAACATCTTCAAACCAAGATCCAGATAAGGATCTCCAAACCTCCAGATAAGGGTCACTGGTGAGCCTTCCAATTCCGGATTGTAGTTCATTCCAAATATTGTCAAGTTGACAACCAGGAATAGCCACTACAATCCACCCCTTGTCAACTTGACACAAATAATACCTCATGTTCACATGAAACAATAACAAGGTTGTAAATATGCCTAACATGATATAACTATCCCTCGTACAATCTCAAACACATTAGTAAATTTACAGTGGGTATTCATAGTACTTTATAATCCTCGTTTCTGCAACTGGTTATGTGGCCTTATTTGGTATTTATAACTACCTTCCTCTACTACCCATTCTGTATTTCCTTCTCCTTCAGCCAGCACCTCAGCAGGTCTTGGCTCTTTTCCTGGAGGATTGACCCATACCTTCATTCCTGATGGGTCTGCGTCCTTTGTCATCCTGCTTGGATTAGGCTGTTGTAGTTTCCCATTGACTTTAATCACAGGACATGGTAGTACTAAGAGATGCCCTAAGGGATCTCCTACACTCCAGACATAATCTTGCTTACCACCATTGTAAAGAGGTAATCCAATTTCCCCAAGGTAACTGGATCTATCACCCCTCCTAACACTGTTATTCCTTTTTTAGCCTGTTGGTTTAAGGGCATTAGAAGCCCAAAATGACCAGGGGGAAGTCTGAGCTTCCAGTTCAATGGAATGTTTCTTGTAGCTCCTGGTAGGAGCATTCCCCTCTCTGGAGCCAAAACTTCTAGGCCAGCAGAACCTAGAGTTATGGGGACAGGAAGCAAAAATTTTCCTAGAGGGTCACAAGGAGTGATAATAAGTGGAACTATTCCCTTTTTCACCCCTTGATTTCTGGACCCATGAATCCTGGCTATGGGTGAAACTGTACCATATATCGAGCGCTGCTTCAAAGCATATACTGCCTTCTGAAGAACTCTGCCCCAGCCTTCCAAGCTGTTACCACCTAATTGGTGCTGTAACTGTGTCTTCAAAAGGCCATTCCATCTTTCTATCAGCCCAGCTGCTTCAGGATGATGGGGAATGTGGTAAGACCAGTGAATTCCATGATCGTGGGCCCACTGTCGTACTTCTCTGGCTGTGAAGTGAGTTCCTTGGTCAGAAGCAATACTGTGTGGAATACCATGATGATAGATAAGGCATTCTGTCAGTCCGTGAATGGTGGTTTTAGCAGAGACATTACGTGCAGGAAAGGCAAATCCATAACCAGAATAAGTATCTACTCCAGTAAGAACAAAATGCTGTCCTTTCCATGAAGGAAGTGGTCCAATGTAGTCAACCTGCCACCAGGTTGCTGGCTGGTCACCTCGAGGAATGGGGCCATATCTGGGGCTCAGTGTTGGTTTATCAGACTCCGCAAAATTAATTTCCGCATGTGGGGAAGGCATTATTTCAAGGGGTGGGGCTGAGGGTACTACTTCCTCAGGTGGGGCAAACCCTTGAGAATCTGAAGATTCAAAATTCTCAGCTTCAACATGGTCTTCCCACACATCCCCGTCCCATGTTGTAGGATCCCATTCTTTGCCAATTAGAGCCCTTACTTTAACTGTCGACACACTCTGAGGCTGAGACTTGAATTTTCGCTGTAGTTCAGCCAACCTTACAATGAGAGTTTCTGTTTGATTTTCTGCAACTTGAGCTCTATTGCTACAAGAGAGAAGATTTTCTTGAAGGACACACTTAGCAACTTTTACATCGTTTACTTGTGTCTGGAGCCTTTCGATTTTATCACACAACTCCTTCCTTTCATTCATCATTCTTTCCACAGATACTAAGAGCAGCCAGCCAGTAAAATCATTTTCCGATTTTTTCCCCATCTTGTAGAAAGCTTTGTGCACTGAATCACCTAATTCATTAAGAAAATCAAGGGCATTAGCTTCTTTAAGTTCGGAATATAGTTTCAACCATGGGTCTTCAAAATTCTCTGAGCTCCCAGGAGGGAGAGAATCTGGAGAGGTTTCATTAGTTGAAAGTGCTGGTGGATCAACAAGCCAATTCCAGTATTTTAAAAGATTCATCCTTGTACTTCTGTTACTCTAGAACCACTCCTGGTACCAATTTCTGTATTAGTCAGGGTTCTCTAGAGTCACAGCACTATGGATAGTCTCTAGATAGTAAAGGAATTTATTGATGACTTACAGTCGGCAGCCCAATTCCCAACAATGGTTCAGTCACAGCTGTGAATGGAAGTCCAAAGATCTAGCAGTTACTCAGTCTCACGCAGCAAGTAGGCGAAGGAGCAAGAGCTAGACTCCCTTCTTCCAATGTCCTTATATTGTCTCCAGCAGAAGGTGTAGCCCAGATTAAAGGTGTGTTCCTTAAACTCGGAGATTCAATCTTCTGGAATCCATAGCCACTGTGGCTCAAGATCTTCAAACCAAGATCCAGATAAGGATCTCCAAACCTCCAGATAAGGGTCACTGGTGAGCCTTCCAATTCTGGATTGTAGTTCATTCCAAATATTGTCAAGTTGACAACCAGGAATAGCCACTACAGGTAATAAAGGGAAAATACCAACACAAGGACAGAAACTACACCCTAGAAAAAGCAACAAACCTAATATAAGACAGCTGCAAGAACAGAATCCCAACTTTAACAACAAAAATAACAAAAAGTAAAAATTACTTTTCTTTAGTTTCTCTTAACATCAGTGGACTCAATTCCCCAGTAAAAAGACATAGAATAATATACTGGCTACACAAACAGGACTCAACATATTACTGCTTACAAGAAACTCACCTCAGGGAAAAAGACAGACTCTACCTCTGAGTGAAAGGCTGGAAAACAATTTCCAAACAAAAGGTCCTAAAAAACAACCTGCAGTAGCCATTCTAATATCGAAGAAAATTGACTTCCAACCCAAAGTTATCATAAAAGACAATGAGGGGTACTTCATACTCATCAAAGGTGAAATGTACCAAGATGAACTCTCAATTCTGAATATTTATGCTCCAAATACAAGGGCAGCCACATTCATTAAAGTCACTTTGGTAAAGCTCAAAGCACACATTACACCTCACAAAATAATAGTGGGAGTCTTCAACACCCAACTTTAACAAATGGACAGATCCTGAAAACAGAAATTAAAGAGAGACAGATGAACACTAGAAGAAGTTATCTCTGGGCATCTTCCCTGCAACAAGAGACCTTGCCTGCAGGGAGTGCTCTGACCACTGAAACTCAGGAGAGAGCTAGTCTCCAAGGTCTGCTGATAGAGGCTAACAGAATCACAAGAGGAACAAGCTCTAACCAGAGACAACTATAACAACCAACTCCAGAGAATACCATATAGCCAAAGGCAAACGTAAGAATCTTACTAACAGAAACCAAGACCACTCACCATCATCAGAACGCAGCATTCCCACCTCACGAGTCCTGGGCACCCCAACACACCCGAAAACCTAGACCTGGATTTAAAAGCAGAATTCATGATGATGGTAGAGGACATCAGTTGGGACTTTCATAACTCACTTAAAGAAATACAAGAGAACACTGCTGAAGAGTTACAAGTCCTTAAAGAAAAACAGGAAAACACAACCAAACAGGTAGAAGTCCTTAGAGAAAATCTGAAAACACATCCAAAGAGGTGATGGAAATGAACAAAACCATAATAGACATAAAAAGGGCAGTAGACAAATGCAAAGTGAGGCAATACTGGAGATAGAAATCCTAGGAAAGAAATATGGAAACATAGATGTGAGCATCAGCAACAGAATACAAGCGATGGACGAGAGAATCTAAGGTGCAGAAGATTCCACAGAGAACGTCAGTAAAACAAGCAAAGAAAAATGCAAAATGCAAGAAGATCCTAACTCAAAACATCCAAGAAGGCCAGGACACAATGAGAAGACCAAACCTACAGATACTAGGAGTAGATGAGAATGAAGATTTTCAACTTAAAGGGCCAGCAAATATCTTCAACAAAATTATAGAAGAAAACTTCCCAAACCTAAAGAAAGAGATGGCCATGAACATACAAGAAGCCTACAAAACTCCAAATAGACTGGATCAGAAAAGAAATTGCTCCTGACACATAATAATCAGAACAACAAATGTACTAAATAAAGATAGAATATTAAAAGAGGTAAGGGGGAAAAGGTCAAGTAACATATAAAGGCAGCCCTAACAGAATTACACCAGACTTTTCACCAGAGACTATGAAAGCCAGAAGTTCCTGGACAGTTGTTATACAGACTCTAAGAGAACACAAATGCCAGCCCAAGCAACTATACCCAGCCCACCACACAATTACCATAGCTGGAGAAACCAAAGTATTCCACGAAAAAACCAAATTCACACATTATCTCTCCATGAATTTAGCCCTTCAAAAGATAATAACAGAAAAAAAAAAAAACAAAACAACAACAACAAAAAAAACAATACAAGGATGGAAACCATGCCCTAGAAAAAGCAAGAAAGTAATCATCAAAAAACCAAAAAGGAGACTGCCAAAAGAACAGAATGCCAACTCTAACAACAAAAATAATAGGAAGCAACAATTACTTTTCATTAATATCTCTTAGTATCAATGGACTCAATTCCCCAATAAAAAGACATAGACTAACACACTGGCTACACAAACAGGACCCAACATCTTGCTGCTTACAGGCAACCCATCTCAGGGAAAAAGACAGACACTACCTCAGAATGAAAGGCTGCAAAACATTTTCCAAGCAAATGGTCTGAAGAAACAAGCTGGAGTAGCCATTTTAATATATAATAAAATCAAATTCCAAACTAAAGTTATCAAAAAAGACAAGGAGGTACACTTCATACTCATCAAAGGTAAAATCTTCCAAGAGGAACTCTCAATTCTGAATATATATGCTCCAAATGGAAGGGCAGCCACATCCTTTAAAGAAACTTTAGTAAAGTTCAATTCATGCATTGCACCTCACACAATAATAGTGGGAGACTTCAACACACCACTTTCATCAATGAACACATCGTGGAAACAAAACTAAACAGGGACACAGTGAAACTAACAGAAGTTATGAAACAAATGGATTTAAAAGATCTACAGAACATTTTATCCTAAAACAAAAGGATATACCATCTTTTCAGCACCTCATGGTACCTTCTTCAAAATTGACCATATAATTGGTCACAAAACACGACTCTACAGACACAAAAATATTGAAATTGTCCAATGCATCCTATCAGATCACCACGGACTAAGGCTGATCTTCAATAACAGCATAAATAATAGCCAACATCATTCACATGGAAACTGAACGACACTCTTGTCAATGATACCTTGGTCAAGGAAGGAATAAAGAAAGAAATTAAAGACTTTTTAGAGTTTAATGAAAATGAAGCCACAACATACCCAAACTTATGGGACACATGAAAGCATTTCTAAGAGGTAAACTCACAGCTCTGAGTGACTCCAAAAAGAAACTAGAGAGAGCACACTCTAGCAGCTTGACAACACACCTAAAAGCTCTAGAACAAACAGAAGCAAATTCACCCAAGAGGAGTACACAAGAGGAAATAATCAAACTCAGGGGCGAATTCAACCAAATGGAAAGAAGAATTATTCAAAGAATCAACCAAACGAGGAGCTGGTTCTTTGGGAAAATCAACAAGATAGATAAACCCTTAGCCAGACTCAGTAAAGGGCACATGGACAGCATCATGATTAACAAAATCAGAAATGAAAGGGAGACATAACAACAGAGCCTGAAGAATTCCAAAACACCATCAGATATTTCTACAAAAGACTATACTCAACAAAACTGGAAATCCTGGATGAAATGAACAAATTTCTAGAGAGATATGAGGTGCCAAAGTTAAATCAGGATCAGGTTAATGATCTAAACACTCCTATATCCCCTAAAGAAATAGAAGCAGTCATTAATTGTCTCCCAACCAAAAAAAGCCCAGGACCAGATAGATTTAGTGCAGAGTTCTTTTACAACTTCAAAGAAGATCTAATTCCAGTTCTGCACTAACTGTTCCACAAAATAGAAGCAGAAGGTACTCTACCCAATTCATTCTATGAAGCCACAATTACTCTGATAGCTAACCCACAGAAAGATCCAGCAGAGATAGCGAACTTCAGACCAATTTCCCTTATGAATATCGATGCAAAAATACTCACTAAAACCGAATCCAAGAACACATTTAAACAATCATCCATCATGACCAAGTAGGTTTTATTCCAGGGATGAAGAGAAGGTGTAATATATGGAAATCCATCAACATAATCCATTATATAAACAAACTGAAGTACAAAAACCACATGAACATCTCATTACATTTAGAGAAAGCATTTGACAACATTTAACACCCATTCATAATGAAAGTCTGGGAAAGAGGAGGAATTCCAGGCCCATACCTAATCATAATAAAAGTAATCTACAAAAAACAGTAGCCAACATCAAAGTAAATGTTGAGAAGCTGGAAGCAATCCCACTAAAATCAGGGACTAGACAAGGCTGCCCATTTTCTCCCTACCTATTCAACATTACTTGAAGTCCTAGCCAGAGCAATTCGACAACAAAAGGAGATCAAGGAGATACAAATTGGAAAGGAAGAAGTCAAAATATCACTTTTTGCAGATGATATGTTGTATATATAAGTGACCCTAAAAATCCCGCCAGAAAACTCTCTTAAACCTGATAAAAAGCTTCGGTGGAGTAGCTGGGTATAAAATTAACTCAAACAAGTCAATGGCCTTTCTCTACACAAAGGATAAACAGGCTGAGAAAGAAATTAGGGAAACAACACCCTTCTCAATAGTCACAAATATTATAAAATACATTGGCATGACTCTAACTAAGGAAGTGAAAGATCTGTATGATAAGAACTTCAAGTCTCTGAAGAAAGAATTTAAAGAAGTTCTCAGAAGATGGAAAGATCTCCCATGCTCATGGATTGGCAGGATCATTATAGTAAAAATGGCTATCTTGCCAAAAGCAATCTACAAATTCAATGTAATCCCCATTAAAAATTCCAACTCAATTCCTCGATGAATTAGAAAGAGCAATCTGCAAATTCATCTGGAATAACAAATAACGTAGGATAACAAAAAAAAATTTTCAAGGATAAAAGAACCTCTATTGGAAACACCATGACTACCCTAATGATGTTCTATATCGCAATTGTGATAAAAACTTCATGGTACTGGTATAGGGACACAAAAGTAGAACAATGGAATAGAAATGAAGACCCAAAAATGAACCCACAGACCTATGGTCACTTGATCTTTGACAAGGGAGCTAAAACCATCCAGTGGAAAAAGACAGCATTTTCAACAAATGGTACTGGCACAACTGGTGGTTATCCTATAGAAGAATGTGAATTGATCCATTCCTATCTCCTTGTACTAAGGTCAAATCTAAGTGGATCAAGGAACTCCAACTAAAACCAGAGACAGTGAAACTTATAGAGGAGAAAGTGGGGGAAAACCTTGAAGATACGGGCACAGGTGAAAAAATTCCTAAATAGAGCAGCAACGGCTTGTGTTGTAAGATGGAGAATTGACAAAGGGGACCCCATAAGATTGAAAAACTTCTGTAAGGCAAAAAGACACCGTCAATGAGACAAAAAGCCCACAAAAGGATTGGGAAAGAATCATTACCTATCCTAAATCAGAGAGGGAAATAATATCCAATATATATAAAGAACTCAAGAAGGTGGACTCCAGAAAATCAAATAACCCCATTTAAAATAGGGAGCTAAACAAAGTATTCTCACCTGAGGAATACTGAATGGCTGAGAAGCACCTGGAAAAATGTTCAGCATCCTTAATCCTCAGGGAAACGCAAATCAAAACAACCCCGAGATTCCATCTCACACCAATCAGAATGGCTAAAATGAAAAATTCAGATGACAGCAGTTGTTGGTGAGGATGTGAAGAAAGAGGAACACTCCTCCGTTGTTGGTGGGATTGCAAGCTTGTTTAATCAATCTGAAAATTGTTCTGGCAGTTCCTCAGAAAATTGGACATAGAACTACTGGAGTATCCCGCAATACCTCTCCTGGACATATATCTAGAAGATGTTCCAACTGGTAAGAAAGACACATGCTCCACTATTTTCATAGCAGCCTTATTTATAATATCCAGAAGCTGGAAAGAACCCAGATGCCCCTCAACAGAGGAATGGATACAGAAAATTGGTACATTTACACAATGGAGTACTACTCAGGTATCAAAAACAATGAATTTATGAAATTTCTATGCAAATGGATGCACCTGGAGAGCATCATCCTGAATGAAGTAACCCAGTTACAAAAGTACTCACATGCTATGTACTCACTGATAAGTGCATATTCGCCCAAAAGTTAGAATACGCAAGATATAAGATACAATTTGCAAAACACATGAAACTCAAGAAGAACGAAGACCAAAGTGTGGATACTTTGTCCCTTCTTAGAATTGGGGACAAAACACCCATGGAAGAAGTTACAGAGACAAAGTTTGGAGCTGAGACAAAAGGATCGACCATCTAGAGACTTCCTTATTAGTGGATCCATCACATAATCAGCCTCCAAACCTAGACACCATTGCATACACTAGCAAGATTTTCCTGAAATAACCCTGATATAGCTCTGTCTTTTGAAACTATGCTGGGGCCTAGCAAACACAGAAGAGGATGCTCACAGTCAGCTATTTGATGGATCACAGGGCCCCCAATGGAGGAGCTAGATAAATTACCCCAGGAGCTAAAGGGATCTGCAGCACTATAGGTAGAACACCAATATGAACTAACCAGTACCCCCGGAGCTCGTGTTTCTAGCTGCATTTGTATCAGAAGATGGCCTAGTTGGCCATGAATGGAAAGAAAGACCCATTGGTCGTGCAAAATTTATATGCCTCAGTACAGGGGAATGCAAGGGCCAAGAAGTGGAAGTGGTTGGGTAGGGGAGTTGGGGGAGGGTATGGGGGATTTTGGAATTGCATTGGAAATGTAAATGTGGAAAATACCTAATATAAAAAAAAAAGCCAACATTCACGTGGAAACTGAACAACACTCTACTCAATGACTTCTTGGTCAAGGATGAAATAAAGAAAGAAATTAAAGACTTTTTAGAGTTTAGTGAAAGTGAAGCCACAACATACCCAAACTTATGGGACACAATGAAGGCAGTCCTAAGAGGAAAACTCATAGTTCTGAGTGCCTCCAAAAGGAAACTAGAGAGACCATACACTACCAGCCTGACAGCACACCTGGAAGCTATATAAGTAAAGGTAGCAAATTCAACCAAGAGGAGGAGACGGCAGGAAATAATCAAACTCAGGGCTAAAATCAACCAAGTGGAAACAAAAAGAACTTATAAAAGAATCAACCTAATCAGGAGCTGGTTCTTTGAGTAAATCAACAACATAGATAAACTCTTAGCCAGATTCACTAGAGGGCACAAGGAGAGTATCCTAATTAACAAAATCAGAAATGAAAAAGTTGACATAACAACAGAACCTTAGGAAATCCAAAACATCATCAGATCCTATTACAAAAGGCTATACTCAATAAAATAACTGGATGAAATGGACAACTTCCTAGACAGGGTCCAGGTACCAAAGTTAAATCAGGATCAGATTATCAATCTAAACAGTCCCATTTCCCCTAAAGAAATCGAGGCAGTCATCAAGAGACTCTCAAACAAATAAAGCCCAGGACCAGATGGGTTTACTTTAGAATTCTATCAGAGTTCAAAGAATACCTAATTCCAACTCTCCTCAAACTATTCCACAAAATTGAAACAAAAGTTATTATACCCAATTCATTTTATGGAGCCACAATTACTCTGAAACCTAAACCAAACACAGATCCAACAAAGAAAAAGAACTTCAGACCAAATTCCGTTATGAATATCGATGCAAAAATACTCAATATAATCCTTTTCAAACCGAATCCAAAAACACGTCAAAATGATCATCCACCATGATCAAGTAGGCTCATCCCAGGGGTGCAGGGGTGGTTTAATATGAGGAAACACATCAACGTAATTCACTATATAAACAAACTCAAGGACAGAAAACACATGATAGTCTTGTTAGATGCGGAGAAAGCATTTGACAAAGTCCAATACCCCTTCATGATAAGAGTCTTGAAAAAATCAGGAAATTAAGGTCCATACATAAACATAATAAAAGCAATATACAGCAAACCAGTAGCCAACATCAAATGTAAAGGGGAAAAACTCGAAGCAATCACACTAAAATCAGGGACTATACAAGGCTGCGCACTTTCCCCTACCTATTCAATATAGTGCTTGAATTCCTAGCCAGAGCAATTAGACAACAAAAGTAGATCAAAGGGGATACAAATTAAAAATGAAGAAGTCAATTATCACTATTTGCAGATGATATGATAGTATATATAAGTGATTCTAAATATTCCACCACAATACTCATAAACCTGATAAACAGCTTCAGTGCAATAGCTAGATATGAAAATAACTCAAGCAAAAAAATGGCCTTTGTCTACACAAAGGATAAATGGGACGAGAAAGAAATTAGGGAAACAAAACCCCTCACAATAGTCACAAATAATATAAAATACCTTGGTGTGACTCTAACTAAGGAAGAGAAAGATCTGTATGATAAGAACTACAAATCTCTGAAGAAAGACATTGAAGAAGATCTCAGAAGATGGAAAGTTCTCCCATGCTCATGGATTGGCAGGATTAATATAGTCAAAATGGATATCCTTTGAAAGCAATCTACAGATTCAATGCAATCCCATTCAAAATTCCAACTAAATTCTTCATTGAGTTAGAAAGGACAATTTGAAAATTCATCTGGAATAATAAAAACCTAGGATAGCAAAAAATATTTGCAAAAATAAAAGAACCTCTGGTAGAATCACCATGCCCGACCTCAAGCTGTACTTCAGAGCAATTGTGATAAAAACTGCATGGTACTGGTACAATGACAGACAGGTAGAACAATGGAATAGAATTGAATCCACACACCTATGGTCACTTGATCTTGAACAAGGAACTAAAACCATCCAGTGGAAAAAATGACAGCATTTTCAACAAATGGTGCTGGCACAACTGGCTGTTATCATGTAAAGAATGTGAATTGATCCATTCTTATCTCCCTGTACAAAGCTCAAGTCTAAGTGGATCAATGACCTCCAGAGAAACCCAGAGACTCTGAAATTAATAGAGGAAAGGGGGGGCATTGAAGATATGGGCACAGGGTAAAAACGCCTAAACAGAACAGCAATGGATTGTGCTGTAAGATCAAGAATTGACAAATGGGACCTCATAAAATTGAAAAATTCTGTAAGGCAAAAGACACTGTAAATAGGCCAAAAAGGTCACCAACAGAGTGGCCTAAATCTGAGAGGGGACTAATATCCAATTTAAACAAAGAACTCAAGAAACTGGACTCCAGAAATTTAAATAACCCAATTAAAATTGGGGTACAGAGCTAAGCAAAGAATTCTCAACTGAGGAATACCGAATGGCTGAGAAGCACCTGAAAGGCAATTTGCAAATTCATCTGGAATAATAAAAAACGTAGGATAGCAAAAACCTATTCTCAACAATCAAAGAACATCTGGTGAAATCACCATGCCTAACCTTAAGCAAGATAAGTTTCAAGAAGCCTGTAATCAGCAATCGCCCCAGATGTCCATCCCTTTCTCTGTATTTTATTATGACCTTCAACCCCCCCCCTCCCCCCATTTTCTCTCACTGTGTGCTTATAATCAGTCTCCTAGCCTTCATTAAACAGACCTTGACAACTCTTTGCTTGGTCTAGATCTCCTTTGTCCGATCATTTCAGGCCCTGTTCCTCCTCAACCCACGGAATAACTAAGTCCTGTTGGACAGGACAGGGCCTCAAACTAAACTAAGAATTCTCACCTGAGGAATACGAAATGGCTGAGAAGCACCTGAAAAAAAATGTTCAGCATCCTTGATCATAAGGGAAATGCAAATCAAAACAACCCTGAGATTCCACCTCAGACCAGTCAGAATAGCTAAGATCAAAAAATCATGTGACAGCAGATGCTGGTGAGGATGTGGAGAAAGAGGAACACTCCTCCATTGTTGATGGGATCCAAGCTTATATAACCACTCTGCAAATCAGTCTGGCGGTTCCTAAAAAATTTGGACATAGTACTGCTGGAGGATCCAGCAATACTGCTCCTAGGCATATATCTAGAAGATGTTCCAACTGGTAAGAAGGACACATGCTCCACTATTTCCATAGCAGCCTTATTTATAATAGCCAGAAGCTGGAAAGAACACAGATGTCCCTCAACAGAGGAATGGATACAGAAAATGTGGTACATTTACACAATGCAGTACCACTCAATTATTTAAAAAAATGAACTTATGAAATTTCTAGGGAAATGGATGAACATGGAGGTCATCATCCGGAGTGAGGTAACCCAATCACAAAAATACGCACATGATATGTATTCACTGAGAAGTGGACATTAGCCCAGAAACTTAGAATACCCAAGATACAAGATACAATTTGCAAAACACATGAAACTCAAGAAGAACGAAGTCCAAAGTGTGGACACTTTGCCCCTTCTTATAATTGGGAACAAATCACCTATGGAAGGAGTTACAGAGGCAAAGTTTGGACCTGAGATGAAAACATGGACTATCTAGAGACTTCCATACCCGGGGATCCATCCCATAACCAGCCTCCAAATACTGACACCAATGCATACACTCCCAAGACCTTGATGAAAGGACCCTGATATAGCTGTCTCTTATGAGGCTATGCCGGGACCTGGAAAACAAAAAAATGGATGCTCACAGTCAGCTATTGGACTGAAAACAGGGCCCCCAATGGAGGAGCTATAGAAAGTACTCAAGGAGCTCAAGGGGTCTACAACCCTATAGGTGGAACAAGAATATGAACTAATCAGTAACCTCTGGAGCTCATGTCTCTAGCTGTATATGTATCAGAAGATGGCCTAGTCAGCCTTCTTTGGGAAGAGAGGTCCCTTGGTCTTGCAAACTTTATATGCCTCAGTACGGGGGAACGCCAGGACCAATAAGTGGGAGTGGGTGGGTAAAGAGAGTGGCAGAGGAGTCTGGGAAACATTGGGATAGCATTTGAAATGTAAATGAAGAAAATGCCTAATTAAAAAAAATTAAAAAGAATATCAAAAAGTGTTTTAAGTTCTCCTGAGATAAGCTTAAGATAACCCCTTAGCCAATTACCATTCCCTAACAGCTTATGAAAAGGATTTAAAGTAAGTAAATTATCTTTTCTTATATGACTACTCTGTACCAAAATTTGTTTAGGATATAACTGATGTCACAAATATTGAAAGGGGTATAGTTTTTTAATCCTTTCTGGAGCAACTTTGAATCACCAAGTTTTCAAAATTTGTTTTTTTTTCCCATTTTTTATTAGGTATTTAGCTCATTTACATTTCCAATGCTATACCAAAAGTCCCCCATACCCACCCACCCCCACTCCCCTACCCACCCATTCCCCCTTTTTTGCCCTGGCGTTCCCCTGTAATGGGGCATATAAAGTTTGCAAGTCCAATGGGCCTCTCTCTCAAGTGATGGCCTATTAGGCCATTTTTTGATACATATGCAGCTAGAGACAAGAGCTCCGGGGTACTGGTTAGTTTATATTGTTGTTCCACCTATAGGGTTGCAGTTCCCTTTAGTTCCTTGGGTGCTTTCTCTAGTTCCTCCATTGGGGGCCCTGTGATCCATTCAACAGCTGACTGTGAGCATCCACTTTTGTGTTTGCTAGGCCCCACATAGTCTCACAAGAGACAGCTTTATCTGGGTCCTTTCAGCAATATCTTGCTAGTGTATGCAATGGGGTCAGCATTTGAAAGCTGATCACGGGATGGATCTCTGGATATGGCAATCACTAGATGGTCCATCCTTTCATCACACTTCCAAATTTTGTCTCTGTAATTCCTTCCATGGGTGTTTTGTTTCCTATTCTAAGAAGGGGCAAAGTGTCCACATTTTGGTCTTCAATCTCTTGAGTTTAATGTGTTTAGCAAATTGTATCTTATATCTTGCGTATCCTAAGTTTCTGGGCTAATATCCACTTATCAGTGAGTACATATTGTGAGAGTTCCTTTGTGATTGGGTTACCTCACTCAGGATGATGACCTCCAGGTCCATCCATTTGCCTAGGAATTTCATAAATTCATTCTTTTTAAGAGCTGAGTAGTACTTCATTGTGTAAATGTACCACATTTTCTGTATCCATTCCTCTGTTAAGGGGCATCTGGGTTCTTTCCAGCTTCTGGATATTATAAATAAGGCTGCTATAAACATAGTGGAGCATGTGTCCTTCTTACTGTTTGGGATATCTGGATATATGCCCAGGAGAGGTATTGCTGGATCCTCCGGTAGTACTATGTCCAATTTTCTGAGGAACCGCCAGACTGATTTCCAGAGTGGTTGTACAAGCTTGCAATCCCACCAACAATGGAGGAGTGTTCCTCTTTCTCCACATCCTTGCCAGCATCTGCTGTCACCTGAATTTTTCATCTTAGCCATTCTGACTGCTATGAGGTAGAATCTCAGGGTTGTTTTGATTTGCATTTCACTGTTGATTAAGGATGTTGAACATTTTTTCAGGTGCTTCTCTGCCATTCAGTATTCTTCGGGTGAGAATTTTTGTTCAGTTCTGAGCCCCATTTTTTTATTTGATTTTATGGAGTCTACCTTCTTAACTTCTTTATATATATTGGATATTAGTCCCCTATCCGATTTCAGATAGGTAAAGATCCTTTCCCAATTTGTTGGTGGTCTTTTGTCTTATTGACGGTGTCTTTTGCTTTGCAGAAGCTTTGCAATTTTATGAGGTCCCATTTATCGATTCTCGATCTTACAGCACAAGCCATTGCTGTTCTATTCAGGAATTTTTCCCCTGTATCCATATCTTTGAGGATTTTCCCTATTTTCTCCTCTATAAGTTTCAGTGTCTCTAGTTTTATGTGGAGTTCCTTAATCCACTTAGATTTGACCTTACTACAAGGAGATAGTAATGGATCAATCCACAATCTTCTACATGATAACAGCCAGTTGTGCCAGCACCATTTGTTGAAAATGCTGTCTTTTTTCCACTGGATGGTTTTAGCCCCCTTGTCAAAGATCAAGTGATGATAGGTGTGTGGGTTCATCTCTGGGTCTTCAATTCTGTTCCATTGGTCTACTTGTCTGTCAATATACCAGTACCATGCAGTTTTTATCACAATTGGTCTGTAGTATAGCTTTAGGTCGGGCATGGTGATTCCACCAGAGGTTCTTTTATCCTTGAGAAGAGTTTTTGCTATCCTAGGTTTTTTGTTATTCCAGATGAATCTGTCGATTGCCCTTTCTAATTCGTTGAAGAATTGAGTTGGAATTTTAACGGGGATTGCATTGAATCTGTAGATTGCTTTTGGCAAGATAGCCATTTTTACTATATTGATCCTGCCAATCCATGAGCATGGGAGATCTTTCCATCTTCTGAGATCTTCTTTAATTTCTTTCTTCAGAGACATGAAGTTCTTGTCATACAGATCTTTCACTTCCTTATGTAAGAGCAAAGGCTTGTAATACAATGCCTGCAGATAAATCATCTAATATAATACCATCCATATAATGAATAATATACACCAAAGATTCAAAGGCCTAACTTCTTGTATTGAAGCAGCAACAAATTTTTGACATAATGTAGGGCTATTGACCATTTCTTGAGGCAAAACTTTCTAATGATATCACTGCAAGGGTTCTTTAAAATTACAATCTCAGTAAATGTGAACATCCCACACTCAACAGGATGCAAAGGATTAGTATAAAAACAATCCTGCAAATTGATAATAATTCTATCTGCATTACCTTAAAGGCAGCTGGAGTATGCAAGTTAAGCTATAATATCTTCATAAGTTGCATAGCCTCATCAACTCTTCACAAAGCCTGATTTATTCTCCTAATTTCAAATATGTGTGAGTAAGAATCCTGAGCCTGGGATCAAACTGCAAACTGCAGCCAATAGAACACTGGCAGTTCAAACACAATCTTCAAAGTTCCCTTGCAACGTCAGAGTACAACCACAACTTTGGAAAGCAAACTCAACCTCAAACAGACAATCCAATCTCTCCAAAATCTCTGAGGGCATCACCCCCGCTACAGAGTTTGGCAGTCAGTTCCTGGAGACGAAGGCATAATGGTGCAGCCTCTAAGACCTTACCACAGAGACATGGCCTTACATCCTATGTTTTATAAGTCTGGTTTCTAGGATAAGAATTACATACAATGTTGCCCAATTTAGATGTGTCTTTGAAGTTTTGTTTGCCTGGTCTACAAAGCTCATGCCACGTGTTGTTTTTCTTTCTTTTTTTTATTTTTTCATTAGATTTATTTATTTATGTTATTCATATGAGTACACTATAACTGTCTTCAGATACACAAGTAGAGGGCATCAGATCCCATTACAGATGGTTGTGAGCCACTATGTGTTTGTGAAGAATAAAGATAATAAATTACTGAACTCTTCCTCACCCCAGAGCCCGACCCCTCACATCTAGAGATTGTTCCCAGAATGCATTCCTGAACTCTTCACCCCAGAATGCATTCCTGAACTCCTCACCCTAGAGTTCGAACCCTCCCAACTAAAGATTGTTCCAAGAACATTTTTGAGATAAGGGCCTCCTGGAACAACCTTAGAATGAACCGGGTACATTGCCAAATAATAGGACATGACCCCTTAGTTACGTAGAATTCCCTTGGCAGAACCCCTTGTCCCTTGGCAGAACCCCTTAGTTATGCAAACTTGTACTTTCCCTGCCCCGTTCTCCCCCCTTGAGTTTTTCCTATATAAGCCTGTGAAAAATTTGGCTCGAGGTCAATTCTCCTCTACACCATACTAGGTGTATGAGTTTCGACCCCAGAGCTCTGGTCTAATGTGCTTTCTTGCTGTTGCTTTATTAAATCTTGCCCTCAACATTTTGAGTTCGGTCTCAGTGTCTTCTTGGGTCTGCGGCTGTCCCGAGGCTTGAGTGAGGGTCTCCCTTCGGGGGGTCTTTCATTTGGGGGCTCGTCCGGGATCAGGGCGACCACCCAGAGGTCCTAGACCCACTTAAAGGTAAGATTCTTTGACCTGTCTTGGTCTGGTGTCTGTGTTCTGTTTCTAAGTTTGGTGTGATCGCAGTTTCGGTTTTGCAGACGCTCAGTGAGACCGCGCTCCGAGAGGGAACGCGGGGTGGATAAGGATAGACGTGTCCAGGTGTCCACCATCCGTTCGCCCTGGGAGATGTCCCAGGAGGAACAGGGGAGGACCAGGGACGCCTGTTGGACCACTTTGGAGGCCAAGAGACCATCTGGGGTTGCGAGATCATGGGTTCGAGTCCCACCTCGTGCCTTGTTGCGAGACCGTGGGTTCGAGCCCCACCTCGTGTTTTGTTGCGAGATCGTGGGTTCGAGTCCCACCTTGCGCCTTGTTGCGAGACCGTGGGTTCGAGTCCCACCTCGTGTTTTGTTACGGGATCGTGGGTTCGAGTCCCACCTCGTGCAGAGGGTCTCAATCGGCCGGCCTTAGAAAGGCCATCTGATTCTTTGAGTTGCTTGTGGTAGACGCGAAGTCGCCGCCGTTTTTGGTTTCTTTTTTGTCTTAGTCTTGTGCTCGCTCTTGTTGTGTCTACTATTATTCTAGAAATGGGACAATCTGTGTCCACTCCCCTTTCTCTAACTCTGGAGCATTGGAAGGATGTGCAGGTCAGAGCCCACAACCAGTCGGTGGAGGTCAGAAAGGGTCTGTGGCAGACCTTTTGCACCTCCGAGTGGCCGACGTTTAGAGTGGGCTGGCCACCAGAAGGTGATTTTGACTTGTCACTAATCGCCGCCGTCAGGTGAATTGTTTTTCAGGAGGAAGGGGGTCACCCTGATCAGATCCCCTACATTGTGACCTGGCAGAATCTCGTCCAATTCCCACCTCCGTGGGTCAAGCCTTGGACCCCAAATTCTTCGAAACTGACGGTCGCGGTTGCCCAGTCTGATGCAGCCGGAAAGTCCGGCCCGTCAGCACCCCCCAAGATTTATCCAGAGATTGACGACCTCCTCTGGATGGACTCCCAACCTCCCCCTTACCCCCTGCCCCAGCAGACACCTGCAGCCGCCCCACCACAGGGACCAATAGCGAGAGGGGCTCAGGGACCGGCGGGGGGGGACTCGGAGCCGCCGAGGCCGAAGCCCCGGGGAGGAAGGGGGGCCGGATTCAACAGTTGCCTTGCCACTTAGAGCACATGTGGGAGGACCAGCACCAGGACCTAATGATCTCATTCCTTTACAGTACTGGCCTTTTTCCTCTTCTGATTTATATAATTGGAAAACTAACCACCCTCCCTTCTCAGAGAACCCCTCTGGGCTTACTGGGCTCCTTGAGTCACTTATGTTCTCCCATCAACCCACTTGGGATGATTGTCAGCAGCTTTTGCAGGTTCTTTTCACCACAGAAGAAAGAGAAAGAATCCTGATGGAGGCGAGAAAAAATGTTCTAGGAGAGGACAGCACACCCACTGCCCTCCCTAACCTCGTGGACGAGGCTTTCCCCTTGAACCGCCCCAACTGGGACTACAACACCGCGGAAGGTAGGGGACGCCTCCTTGTCTATCGCCGGACTCTAGTGGCAGGTCTCAGAGGGGCCGCTAGACGGCCCACCAATTTGGCTAAGGTAAGAGAGGTCTTGCAGGGGCAGACTGAACCACCCTCAGTCTTTCTTGAGCGTCTCATGGAGGCATATAGGAGGTACACCCCTTTTGACCCCTCGTCAGAGGGGCAGAAAGCCGCTGTAGCCATGGCCTTCATTGGTCAGTCCGCTCCCGACATTAAGAAAAAGCTGCAAAGGCTGGAGGGGCTCCAAGATCATACGCTCCAAGATTTAGTAAAAGAAGCAGAGAAAGTCTATCATAAGAGGGAAACAGAAGAAGAGAGGCAGGAGAGAGAGAGAAGAAAGAAATGGAGGAGAGGGAAAATAGACGGGATCGCCGTCAGGAGAGAAATTTGAGTAAAATTTTGGCGGCAGTTGTAAATGATAGACAGTCGGGAAAAGGTAAAACAGGGCTCCTGGGCAACAGGGCAGTGAAACCGCCAGGTGGCAGAAAGATACCACTGGAAAAAGACCAATGCGCCTATTGCAGAGAGAAAGGACACTGGGCTAGAGATTGCCCTAAAAACCGGGAGCGATCCAAGGTCCTGACCCTAGAAGATGATTAGGGAAGTCGGGGCTCAGACCCCTTCCCTGAGCCTAGGGTAATTTTGTCCGTGGAGGGGACTCCCGTCAACTTCCTGATAGACACCTGAGCAGAGCATTCAGTACTCACTAGCCCCCTAGGCAAGCTAGGCTCTAAAAAGACCATGGTGATTGGAGCCACTGGTAGTAAATTTTACCCTTGGATGACCGAACGAGCCCTACAGATAAACAAGAACATAGTGACCCACTCCTTCCTGGTGATACCTGAGTGTCCTGCTCCCCTCTTGGGGCGCGATCTGCTAACCAAGCTAAAGGCTCAAGTCCAATTTACTTCAGAAGGCCCACAAGTAAGCTGGGGAAAAGCCCCCGTTGCCTGCCTTGTCCTCAACACAGAGGAAGAGTACCGGTTGCATGAAGAGCAACCCAAAAATGCAGTCTCTTCAGGCTGGCTAACTGCGTTCCCCAATGTCTGGGCAGAACAAGCAGGAATGGGGTTGGCTAAACAAGTGCCTCCGGTTGTGGTAGAACTTAAAGCTGATGCCACCCCCATCTCGGTAAGACAATACCCCATGAACAAGGAAGCTAGGGAGGGCATCCGGCCTCATATCCAGGGGTTGCTAGACCAAGGAGTTTTAGTGGCCTGTCAGTCCCCCTGGAATACACCACTTCTGCCAGTTCGAAAACCAGGGACCAATGACTATCGCCCGGTGCAAGACCTCCGGGAAGTTAACAAAAGGGTCCTGGACATTCACCCCACAGTCCCGAACCCGTACAATTTATTAAGCTCTCTCCCACCCGAGAGAACATGGTATACAGTCCTGGACTTAAAAGATGCCTTCTTTTGCCTGCGCTTGCACCCTAAGAGTCAGCTCCTGTTTGCCTTTGAATGGAGGGACCCAGAGGGCGGACAGACTGGTCAACTAACTTGGACTAGGCTACCACAGGGGTTCAAAAATTCCCCCACCCTGTTTGACGAGGCCCTCCATCGGGATCTCGCGCCTTTTCGCGCTCGAAACCCTCAGCTTACCCTACTACAGTATGTGGATGATCTCTTGGTCGCGGCGGCCTCGAAGGAGCTGTGTCACCAGGGAACTGAGAGGCTCCTCACAGAACTGAGTGACTTGGGGTATCGAGTTTCGGCTAAAAAGGCACAAATCTGTCAAACTGAGGTAACCTACCTGGGGTATACCCTCCGAGGGGGTAAAAGATGGCTCACAGAAGCCCGGAAGAAGACTGTTATGATGATCCCATCGCCAACCATCCCACGGCAAGTACGTGAGTTTCTGGGGACTGCTGGCTTTTGTAGACTCTGGATTCCAGGCTTTGCAACCCTAGCGGCACCTCTATATCCTTTGACTAAAGAAGGGGTTCCTTTTGAGTGGAAAGAAGAGCACCAAAGAGCTTTTGAGGCTATCAAGTCATCTCTAATGACTGCCCCCACGCTAGCATTACCAGTCTTGACTAAGCCTTTCATCCTATATGTGGACGAGAGAGCGGGTGTAGCCAGGGGAGTGTTGACACAAGCACTGGGACCCTGGAAGAGACCTGTAGCCTATCTGTCAAAAAAATTAGATCCCGTTGCTAGTGGATGGCCCACATGTCTGAAAGCTATTGCAGCAGTATCCCTGCTGATCAAAGATGCTGACAAATTGACAATGGGACAGCAGGTGACTGTTGTAGCCCCTCATGCCCTGGAAAGTATCGTGCGGCAGCCACCTGACAGATGGATGACAAATGCCCGAATGACACACTATCAGAGCCTGCTGCTAAATGAGCGTGTAACCTTTGCGCCCCCTGCCATCCTCAACCCAGCTACCCTTCTCCCTCTAACAAATGATTCCGTCCCAGTACATCAATGTACAGACATCCTCGCTGAAGAAACTGGGACCAGAAGGGACCTGACTGACCAACCCTGGCCTGGAGCTCCCAGTTGGTATACTGACGGCAGCAGTTTCCTGATAGAGGGGAAGCGAAAGGCTGGAGCTGCGGTGGTGGACGGGAAAAAAGGTAATTTGGGCAAGCGCTTTGCCTGAAGGAACATCGGCACAAAAGGCTGAACTTATAGCGCTTATACAAGCCCTCCGAGAGGCTAAAGGTAAGATCGTTAACATCTACACTGACAGCCGCTATGCTTTTGCTACCGCACACATCCATGGGGCCATCTACAGGCAGCGAGGGCTATTGACTTCGGCTGGTAAAGACATTAAAAACAAAGAAGAAATTCTGGCCCTGTTGGAAGCCATACATGCACCTAAGAAGGTAGCCATCATCCACTGCCCCGGCCACCAAAGAGGAGAAGACTTGGTGGCCAAGGGCAACCAAATGGCAGACTCAGTGGCAAAACAAGTTGCTCAAGGGGCCATGATCTTAACTGAAAAAGGTGATCCGCCCAAAAGCCCTGAGGATGAGAGGTATAACATAAAAGAGCTATTGTGGACCAGTGATCCCCTCCCATACTTTTTTGAAGGGAAAATAGAATTGACTCCCGAAGAAGGAATAAAATTTGTGAAAGGACTACACCAATTCACCCACCTGGGAGTTGAAAAAATGATGAGACTAATTAAAAATTCCCGATACCAAGTCCCCAACCTGAAGTCAGTGGCTCAAAAGATTATAGACTCCTGCAAACCATGTGCATTCACTAATGCGACTAGAGCCTACAAAGAACCTGGAAAGAGACAACGGGGAGACCGTCCTGGAGTGTATTGGGAGGTAGATTTTACTGAAGTTAAACCTGGAATGTATGGTAACAAGTATCTGTTAGTATTTGTAGACACCTTTTCAGGATGGGTTGAGGCGTTTCCCACTAAAACTGAGACTGCCCAGATTGTGGCCAAGAAGATCCTTGAAGAAATCCTGCCAAGATTTGGAATCCCTAATGTAATCGGGTCCGACAATGGACCAGCCTTTGTTGCCCAGGCAAGTCAGGGCTTGGCCACTCAGTTGGGCATCGATTGGAAATTAAACTGTGCTTACCGCCCTCAAAGCTCAGGACAGGTAGAGAGGATGAATAGGACCTTAAAAGAGACCTTGACTAAATTAGCCATTGAGACCGGCGGGAAAGACTGGGTGGCTCTCCTCCCTCTTGCACTCTTCCGAGCCCGAAACACCCCTGGACGTTTTGGGCTCACTCCTTTTGAAGTTCTGTATGGAGGACCTCCCCCCTTAATGGAAGCTGGTGGAACATTGGTTTCCGACTCTGACCCTGTCTTACCCTCCTCTTTGCTTATTCATTTAAAGGCCCTAGAAGTGATTAGGACCCAAATTTGGGACCAACTGAAGGCAGCCTATACCCCAGGGACAACCGCAGTACCCCACGGGTTCCAAGTTGGAGACAAAGTCTTGGTCAGACGGCATCGAACCGGCAGCCTCGAGCCACGGTGGAAGGGACCCTATTTGGTGTTACTGACAACCCCTACTGCGGTAAAAGTTGACGGGATTGCCTCCTGGATCCACGCCTCCCACGTCAAGAGGGCCGCCAGTCAAGATGAAGAAAACCACAAAGACAATTGGACAGTGGCAGCCACTGACAATCCTCTTAAGCTTCGTTTGTGCCGCAGGCACCACCCTGAGCCTAGGGAACCACAACCCTCATGCTCCAATTCAACAGTCCTGGGAAGTGCTTAATGAGGAGGGAAACATTGTATGGGCAACCACTGCAGTCCATCCCCTCTGGACTTGGTGGCCTGATCTCACACCTGACATCTGTAGGTTAGCGGCAGGATCCCCCAATTGGGACCTCCCCGATCATACTGAACTTAGCAACCCACTCTCTGAACAGCGGTGTGTCCTGGGCGGGATAGGGAACTCGTATGGATGTTCGGGACAGTTCTATCGAGCTAATCTTAGAGCTGCACAATTTTATGTTTGCCCTGGTCAGGGTCGGAGCAAAAGGCTTCAACAAGAATGTGGAGGGGCATCAGATTACTTTTGTGGTAAATGGACATGTGAAACGACAGGGGAAGCTTACTGGAAGCCCTCCTCTGACTGGGACCTAATCACGGTAAAACGAGGTAGTGGCTATGATAAGTCAAACCAAGGAGAAAGAAACCCCTATAAATATCCAGAGAATGGGTGCGCTTTTAAAAACAGCCCCCCAGGATCATGCAAAGGTAAATATTGCAACCCCCTACTTATAAAGTTCACCGAGAAAGGGAAACAACACCGTCTGAGTTGGCTTAAAGGAAATAGGTGGGGTTGGCGAGTATACATTCCACTAAGAGACCCTGGGTTCATTTTCACGATCAGACTGACAGTGAGAGACCCGGCGGTGACACCCGTAGGGCCCAACAAGGTCCTTATAGAACAGAGCCCCCCAGTCGTACCAGCTCCCCCAAAGGTCCCGGCCGTACCAGCTCCACCAACTCCACAGCCCAACACGGTGGTACCCTCCCTAGAGACTAATACTCCCCTCATAAAGCCTACCTTGGCTTCCCCACTGCCCCTAGATACAGAGAGCCGTCTGGTCAGTCTAGTCCAGGGAGCTTTTTTAGCTTTAAATAGGACTAATCCTAATATGACTCAATCATGCTGGTTATGCTATGCCTCTAGCCCCCCTTATTATGAAGGAATAGCTCAGATCAGGACTTATAATATTACTTCAGATCATTCTCAATGCCTTTGGGGAGAAAACAGAAAGTTGACTCTAGCAGCAGTTTCAGGAAGAGGGCTTTGTCTGGGCCAGGTACCTCAGGATAAAGGGCACCTCTGTAATCAGACCCAGAACATCCAGTCTAGCAAAAGTGGTCAGTATCTAGTGCCCCCCCCTAGACACAGTGTGGGCTTGCAATACCGGTCTCACTCCTTGTGTGTCTATGTCTGTTTTTAATAGTTCCAAAGATTTCTGCATTTTGGTTCAGCTTATTCCTAGACTCCTGTATCATGATGATAGCTCCTTTTTAGACAAATTTGAGCATCGGGTCCGCTGGAGAAGAGAACCCGTTAACTTAACTTTGGCAGTTCTATTAGGATTGGGAGTAGCGGCTGGAGTAGGTACAGGAACCGCTGCCTTAATTAAGACCCCCCAATACTATGAAGAACTACGTGCAGCTATGGATGTTGATCTTAGAACTATAGAACAGTCTATAACCAAATTAGAAGAATCTTTAACTTCCCTGTCCAAAGTGGTACTACAGAATAGAAGGGGATTAGACTTATTATTCCTTAAAGAAGGAGGACTCTGTGCTGCCCTAAAAGAAGAATGTTGTTTTTATGTTGACCATTCAGGAGTAATCAAAGATTCTATGGCCAAACTTAGAGAACGCCTAGATATACGTAAAAGAGAAAGAGAAAGCCAACAAGGATGGTTCGAAAGCTGGTTTAATAAGTCCCCTTGGCTCACCACTCACCTCTCCACCATAGCAGTACCTTTAATTACACTTATGCTTTTGCTTACTTTTGGCCCCTGCATCCTTAATAAGTTGGTAGCTTTTATTAGAGAAAGGATAAATGCAGTACAAGTTATGGTACTAAGGCAACAATATCGGGTCCTCCAAGAGGTTGAAAACTCGCTCTAAGATTAGAGCTATTTTCTAAAAGGAGTGGGGAATGAAGAATAAAGATAAAAAATTACTGAACTCTTCCTCACCCCAGAGCCCGACTCCTCCCATCTAGAGATTGTTCCCAGAATGCATTCTGAACTCTTCACCCCAGAATGCATTCCTGAACTCCTCACCCTAGAGTTCGAACCCTCCCAACTAAAGACTGTTCCAAGAACATTTTTGAGATAAGGGCCTCCTGGAACAACCTCAGAATGAACCGGGTACATTGCCAAATAATAGGACATGACCCCTTAGTTATGTAGAATTCCCTTGGCAGAACCCCTTGTCCCTTGGCAGAACCTCTTAGTTATGCAAACTTGTACTTTCCCTGCCCCGCTCTCCCCCCTTGAGTTTTTCCTATATAAGCCTGTGAAAAATTTGGCTCGAGGTCGATTCTCCTCTACACCATACTAGGTGTATGAGTTTCGACCCCAGAGCTCTGGTCTATGTGCTTTCTTGCTGTTGCTTTATTAAATCTTGCCCTCAACATTTTGAGTTCGGTCTCAGTGTCTTCTTGGGTCCGCGGCTGTCCCGAGGCTTGAGTGAGGGTCTCCCTTCAGGGGTCTTTCATTTGCTGGAAATTGAACTCAGGATCTCTGAAAGAGCAGTTAGTGCTCTTAACCACTTAGCCATCTGTCAACTCCCATGTTATTGTTCTGAATGACTTCAACACTGAGTTACCAATTTAATCCAACTTTCTCTTACCAACATTACAAATTTTTAATCATCCCCAATAATTTATAAGACAGTAATATATAGCCAAGACATGCAGAACATATTTTAAAATTAGTCAGATGTTGCAGGACTTTCCCTGTCCAGACACATTAGGGCAGTAGCAGTCCTGTGATTAGACAGGAAAAGGGAGGCAGAGCAAGGAACTGGGGATAGAGATAGAAATGTAACAGGAGGAGTGAGAAAAGCCAACATATAGACAGATGAACAGGTAGAAAATCCTGATTTTTTGAAATTACCTTCACGTGGTGATATAAAGCCACAAGTAGTTAAGATTTTCACAAGGTTATAAAAGTTGGGTTAAAGCTGTATCTTTATCACTTGGCTCAGAAATTATTGTATTGGCATCTGGTAAATTTTGATCTTATTGCTTAAAAAATCTGATTGGATAATTAAACTTTGAGAGACATGTTTCTATTTGGGTAATTGGGTGTTGAGGTGGCTGAAAATGGATGTGTGGGCAGCTGTACGGAAACTAGATAAACTCGCTAGATGGGAGAGAGTAGCTCAGAGGTGAGACTACGTGGAGCATGACCCCACGGGAACATAGTCTTGTGGTCTGCCAGCACCAGTATTAGAGTGGGAATGTGGATCCAAGGGACAGTAGAGATGGCAGGTTGACATATTAAATATTTTCTGCAACAGTCAGAAATAAAACTGAAGTAGCTTAATATATTTATTATGTAGACAAAACAAAATTTTCTTAATTTTCCTAGCTGTAATATCAAGAGAGGAACACCTTCTCATGTTATGAACCCAATAATGGCAGTCACAGAGATTCTTATAAAGGAAATAGCCATCAGCTTCCTTACCATAGAAGCTGAGAATCTGCTGGTCCTTTAAGACTTTAAGAGGACTTGTGCAGATAACCAGCTCCTAGCAAGGCTTCTCCAGCTGTGCAAGACTCCTAGCTACAGGTTTAGGAGTCCAAAGACCAACTGAGACTATTTTTTTTTCAGTGAGTTAAAAGAAAATCAAGGGGTGAACAACCAGCAGTTAAGTTTTAACATTTTTTTTCTTTTGGACATGAAACACAGTGCAACAAACAATGAAAGAAAAACACAGACGTAAACTGAAAGACATGGACAGATTGGCATGCCAAGGACAGACAACGGACAGAGAGGAGAGTACTTGATGTACCAAAGGGACTCAGATATCCTACCTAAAAGAACCAGAGGCAGAAAAAAGCATTCCTCCAGTAGGAGCCAGAGAGGATCATGATGTCTCCTGACCTCTGTCTGTCCCTAGAGGAGCTCTAAAACAGCATACATTCATTGTCAAACCATCCCGGGACAATTGGGAAGGACTGCTTTTCTGAAACCTATTCTCTCTCATGTCTAGGGTGAAAACTACCTCTAGTCAGGGTCCAAAGACCAAGACCATCTATGAGACTTATCATTGCTTCTCTGTGTTTTAGCAAAAACATACACACAAAAGGCATTTTATCATTAGTTTGTCCCAATTGACAGGGTTATGCCATCACTAAGCTAACTCTTCTTTACTTCCCTTCTCTGCACTTCCAATTCCCAAGATGTCCTTCATTTTATCCCTTTTACTAAAGCTCCAACGTTACGATGAGATCTGACAAAGTCAGCTCAGTCAAACAACAGGTTCTCCAGGGCAGGAGCAAGGATTAAAAAGAAAAAAAAAATAGACAACAGTATAGCATGACCCCAGCCAGTTCTGAGGATGAAGCAGCTCTTTTATTTCCCAAGTCTGATTGTATACAATTTTAATTACAGGCAAGTAATAGGTCAGTTCTAGGTTAAGGATCAAACAAGGCAATAAACACAAATAGTTAAGGAACAAGCAAGGCAGTGAACAAAGTCCCATGATCACTGTTTCTAGAGGCTTAACCGGATGACCAAGATATCTGAGCCTACTTACCTATCCTAGCTCAAGGTCAAATACTTGCCTGAAGAATAGTTCTTTGTCCAGGCTCAATGTCAAATTCTTTCCAAGTTACTAGAAGCAGGTCTAAACTCTCTATAACTTTCTGAGTCTGTTTTATGCAATGGTAATGCATGGCATGCATATGCAATAGGCTTAAACAAACTCTTCTCTACCTTGTCTAGAAATTCAAACCTCACCCATACCTCTACTTGCAGAATTCCTTATGACCATGATTAAGATTTCAAGTTTAACTTCCTTCTGATAAGAAACCATTCATCTAGCACCTGAGATTCCTGAAATTATTCCCCATGCTACAGGGTATTTTGGTACCTCTAGCCTTCCAGTAATGACCTTTGCCAAGATTTTTCTGCTTCTAAATGTAAATTAGTGTGAACATCCATAGGCATTTTGGGATTTTCCTTTCCCTGATGGTCACCCAATAATTCAGGGGGTTCTAGAACAACTCATCTCAATATCCATCAATATGCAGGTGACATTTGTCGTTTTATTCACCTTCCTGAGGATGCTGACGAACATGTATAGGTCAGTATCATGGCTGCTTTTGCAAAGCTGGAGGAGGATGTGTAGGGCTAAAGAATACACAGGAACAGAAGCAGAGCTACACCAATGGATTCTCTCTGGCACAGAATTTTGTCTATGGAAAAAGATTTGATCCTTTTCAGGCAACTTCCAAAACATTCAAGAAAAATAATAATGTTGTAGGATGTGGCTGAAAAGTAGGAATGTAGTTAGGCTTATAAGAAGCTACAGTGGAACAGCTGTGGCTTCAAAGTTTCATGCTCCTTGAAACTTTCCACACAAAGTCACATCTAATGGGGCAGTATTAGGAGATGGGGCTATTGGTGTGTGATAAGAATCCACTGTACATTTTGTTAGCTACTGTGTGGGTTCTTCTTTCTTCCACACTCCCTCATCCTCTTTCTTCCACCATTTCAAACTCCTAACACTAGATGAGAGATTTTTTTGTTTGTTTGTTTGTTTGTTTTTCTTTTTTTTGTTTGTTTTGAAAACAACATGGAGGGGAAGGAAATAGATCCCAGAATAAAGTCAGGGGTCAGAAAGGTGGCAATATTATTATTAGACTACTTCTTGATAATTTGGGCAATGGCCTCCATGAAGCAACGTTGATCTTTCTTGTCAGGATATATAATTTCTTCTTACTATTTCTATTTTGCACCTGACTACTTAAAAGACCATGACCAACAACAATCAACCACCCCTCTCAGGACCTAGCAATTATACAGCCTTAAAATGTCCCCAGAATTCTACACATCACAAATCACACATTCTATCTGCAGATGGCAAAATTATGCATGTTCTAGAGAGTGAAGCCAATCATAGTCACGACAGTGGAAAATGTGAGGCACCCCTCACATCCTACACCTGGGATTAAAATATCTCTGTGTTTTTTTTAAAGAACCAACATTTCAAAATTCTCATAATATTTATTTGTATCTGTTTTACGCAATTAATTCTGCAATATTCACAAAGAAATTGTAAACAGAGATGCTTTCACTAAAATAAGCACTTTTTTGATTTACTGAAGAAGGTTTTCAGAAGACCTTCCCCACTCAATTCAAATCTTTATGAGTTTTCATTGCATGCAAAGTTTTTCATTTCCTAAAGAAAATGTAAAAAAAAAAAAATTAAAATACTTTTCGCAGTGCAAAATATTTGAGGAATTTCATTCTGTGGTTAACATATTCTTTATGTATATAGGAAGATTTAATTCCACAGTCTTTTCTATAACTCATTGTCTCTTGGATGCTGTTGTTACTTTCTTAATAACATTTGTAAAATATAAAGTAAGCACAGCACTATTTGGTCTGTGCTCATGGATAAATTAGCCTTCAGAAAGAAGACAGCAGAGTGGACCCTTTTGTTTTCTTATTGCAGGCATTTTTTTTTGTTTGTTTGTTTCTCAGATCCCCATTTCCACCAGCAATTTTTCCAGAGGCTAAATCATTTCCCTAATCTTTCTTGACACAGGTTTAGGAAGAAGAAATAGAACAAAACAGAAAATCCCCTCTCTTAGTAGAATGGGAGATACACCACTAATTCTGGCCCCAGTAAAATTTTAATGGAGTCTCAAAAAATATCCATACCTTCATCTCTTCATCCCCTGCTTTTTTTCTCTACTGCAATCAAAATCACATTTGCCATTCTGCCTTACATCTATGCTGGGGATCACTATCTTTTGCTGGTTTATGGGTTCTTCTTTATTCCATTCTTTTCCCCTCACCTTCTTGCACTGTTTCAACCCCATAACACTAGAAAGAGGGGGAAAAGGAAAGAGAAAAGAAGACATCTCCAAATAAAGCCAGGTGTCTAAATGGGAGGATATGGTTTGTCTCCTTCCTGCTGATGAAGGGTGTCTAGTTCCTTAAAGCAAGTTTTGTTTGTTTGTTTGTTTCCTTGTTTTGTGGAAAAAGTCTGAGCTCCTACCATATTGCTTAGTCTTTTACAGTCCTTGGTGCCAAGTGAGTATTTGCTGTGCACTCTAGGTGCATAACACTAATAACACTGTAGTAAGCATGATCAAAATATTAAAAAAAAAAAAGCTGAGCAATGGAGGGAATGTCTTTAATCCAAGCACTCATGGGACAAATACATGTGAATCTTGGTGAGTTCATGGTCAGCATAATCTACACAGCAAGTTCAAGGCTGGCGAGGACTAAATACTGGTAATATCTGAAAAGAAGAAAGAAAAGGAGAGGAAAAACAGATGCATGAAAAGAGGAGGAAGAAGAGGAGTAACAAGAGGAGGAGGAAAATGACTAAAAGGAAGACAAAGAAGAAGAAATTTAAAGCCTGGGTCTTTGTGGTACATTTCTTAAATACTAGAACAAAGGGACACATGCAGACAGCTCTCTCAGCCTTTCAGCACAGCCTAGTCTATATTGTGACATCCTATCTCAACCAAAAAAATTCAAATGGGAAGTATCAAATAACATCAGGAATGAAGGAAAGAACATCACTTAAGTCCCAGTAGTCAAAGAATAACAAGTGATGATAAACACCTTTCTATGATGGAAATGAACACTGGCCAATCAAGTACATTAGAACAATATTTCTCTAACGTTAAATTCTTTCAATAAATGGAGTAAGGAAGCTTTCTTCTTAACTGTCTCAGGGAGACAAGAGTTACTACACCCAACAATAAACTAATTTGCAGATGAATACCCTACATGAAAGTATGTAGGAAAATCCACTAGAAATTAAGAAAGTCTCAGATAACCAAGTAGAGCTGTTCATCAAATGGCGGGGCTCGGGGTTTTTTAATCTGTAGAGAGAAGCATAGTAGGAAAGCCTTCTCTGACATACATGTGTAGTGCAGAGAGTTAGGTCACAGCATCTGCATAGTCCCTAGAGCACCCTTAGCTTCCATACGGCAGGAGACCTCCTTCAGAAGCAACCTCTGGCTAGACAATGGTTAGTTGTAGGTCAGGGCCACAGATATGAGGCCTCAGTCTATGTAAGATGGCCTCCTAATGTGCTGTGTGATTTAAATCTGATTCCATGTGTCCTGTGCTGGAAACTTGGTTACCATCATAAGGTCTCAAGATAAAATGTGATGGAGAACATGACAACTGAAAAGCTGGGGTGTTGCCATGGAAAGGGACAAATGCTATAGATTGGGTGAATACTGGAGACAACCCACACACTGACTTGGCAACAAGTCTCATGCAATTTTCTTTGTTTCTAATGGTAACAGGGTCCTCAAGAGAAGCTAAGAGGTTAGGCTACAGGACTGTGGACATGGAGCCTTCAAAATGATTACGTTTATATATATATATATATATATATATATATATACATATATATATATATATATATATATATATATATATATATATATACATATATATATATATACTCAACCATGGTTATTTTATCATAGCCTTATGAAAAAGAATAATACATTTTACTCTTTCCAGCACATACTCTATAATGAGAAAGACTGTCTATGTTGGTCCTTCCATATATATATTCATTCTTCTGGTTATGCCTGATGGTGTGAGCCTGGGACCTATGTGAGGATCTGAATCATTGATGGAGCAGTAAGGCACATGACCTTGAGACAGGCCACAGAACAGCTATTTGGTGACTGGTGTGGGAAACGACTTCCTGCCATGTCCACAGAGAAGAGCCACAGGACAGATACCAAAGCCCTAAGACCATGGGTCCCCACTCCATGTAACATCCATTGGTGAAGTAACTGGGTTCAGAACTGGGTAGTTGATATTAGGATAACCTGAATTCTGTTCTGGCCACGTCCCACTCTGATATCCAGGCTGAAATTCTCTTCACTGTGAGGGGCAGGAAGCCTCACAAAAACTTTGGAAATAGGTAGTTTTATTTTATTTTCTACATGGACACATTGTGACTCACAAACATGCACAACTGGATCATGTACCAAACACTAGAGAGCAGGGACAGATTCTGCTATCTAAAGCCTGTGTGGTCCTCAACAGACCCTTGGTATTCCTGGTCCTACTCTGTTCCATGTTCCTGGGGAGTTCAGTCTGGGAGGTCATCTATGTGCCCTGTGGACCCTGTCCCAAGAGAGTGACAGGCACTCTAGAGTAATGACTATGGTGTCTTAGCATTCTCTAATGCATTCTGCATTGCATTTAGGCAACACCACAATTGAGCTGTGACACCTCAATGTCCCAGATGTTGTCCCTGCAATATCTTTCAATCAAATCAGACCCAACCTTGAATCCAAAAATCCAGACTCCCCAATGAATTGCAAGGTTATTATTGTTGAATTCTTGTTCTTAGACACCTGGAGGGAAGGGCTATAGCTTGCTGCATCTGTATGGGTGAGCAGGCAAATGGTTTCCTTGAGAGTAAAGTTGTAGCCATCGACATAGCAGCCTGTCTTCTATTTTTTCCTGCAAACAGAAGGCAAAGTGAGTCTTTGGGGGTGAAGCAGACCTAATGCCACACTGATCATGCACTGAGACACCTCCTAGAAAGACCTGCAGCCAATTTGCAATTGCTCTTATATCTGACCAGGACCAGGGAGCCTTTTCCCCAACCTGTTGAGACAAGCTCTGTAAAGAGCCCCAAATCCAGCCAGATGGGAGAAGCCACCTTGGGAGACAACATAGTCCCAGTGGGTCTGAATGGGGAGGAGCAGACAGAGACCCATGTGAGCCTCTGGGCAGCTGGGGCCCCACAAGCAAACTGACTCCTGTCACATGTTGATGATGACCCTCAAATATCTTCAGCTAAAGGCAGGGCTGTAACATACCTGCTCTAGGGACATGAGGGGGTTCACTTTAATTCTACCCTTGAATATTCACATGTGGACTCCACAACGTGGTCTTCAAAGTTCAGAGAACAGGATAACATATGACTTTTTTGGAGCTGGAGTGATAGCCTTGAAAATTGAAGATAAAAGACCTAGGCTAGAGAAGGGTGCCAGGTGCCAAGCTTCTGCAGCTAGACTTGGAAGGCTGTGTCAGGAAGTCTGAGGGAGGCCAAACTCAGGCAGGGTTCTATGGTGGCTTTGCTGAGCTGAGCAGCCAGGGCCAGCTCAGGCAGTCCTAGAGCTCCTTCCTGCCCCATCCTTCTGACATTCTCAATCAGGATTGTCACATATCTGGATTCTCAGTGAAGCTTCAGTGGTGTGCAAGAGCACAAGCATAGCCCCTAACCAGACATATAGAGACTCAGGATGAAAGCAGTTGCATGTGCCTTGTCTTTCTCTGTCAATGTGCTATCAACACATTGCTTGATTTTTTCAGTATTTTCCAGTATTTCAGGGTCATTTTTGTATTGTTTCACGTACTCAACATACTCTTCTGAGGTTCCATTTAAAAAGAGACAAACATCCTCTTTTATAGCTGGGCAAATGCCACAATCTGGAACACAAAGACAAGGTGACCCTCACTTGAATGACCTGCATCAGTATATCCCAGGGGATAGAGGGTGTGAGAGCCTAAATAGCTTGCATCCGTGACCCCAACACAGTAATACCCACCTCCCCCTGAAGTCAGGAGGAGGAGGGCAGCCCCGAGGATCACCACAGCACCAGCAAGCTTCATGATAATGGAGGCAGGTGTTCTTACACAGTTTGGTCCCCTTCTTTAACTGCCCTGTTTGGCTCAGTGGGCAGGGAGGGACCCGTGTCTGAGTCTCTCCATGCTACTCCCAGTACACATCTTGGAACTTACTGAGGGTGTGTGTTTGCATCATTGATTGATATGTATTTTGGCAAGATCCTGGTCAATAACCTATTTCAGCTTGTTTGCCTTCTTAGTGATCTTCTAAAGATATGACAACTGTCACTTGCCATTTGACAGCCAAAAAATAAGTATGACTAGGGAGAGGATTAAATGGTCTCTCAATCAGACTTCCAGAATGAGACCTGTGCCCTCCTCTCACAATGGAAACCTCAAGAGCCATACTCATAGTCAGTTCTAAACAAGCCAAACTTTAGACCACTGGCCATGGGACCCCTGCCCTGTCTTACTTCTTCCTCTAATTCCATATGCTTCGTGCCTTCCCTTGAACCAGGCTCTTCAACGCATGCTTATCCTGCTGTTGTAGGCATCCTTCAATTTGACCTTTTTGTTGTTGGTTGTAGGTTTTTTCTGAGATAAGGTCTCTCTACACAGCCCACACTTCCTAAAGAAGGAAAAAAGAGCTGTCAAAAGAACCCTTTCATGAAGCCTAAAATGGCAATGCCAGGGGTGGCTGTGTATCTCCTATCTGAGTGAATGGGCTTAAGCAGATTGCTTCCAAGGTGTGTGGAGCAGGGGGCCTACCTTCTAGGACCAGGCTGTCCTGAAAATATGTATATCAGGTTATCCTTGGACTCACAGAAGTCTTTGTGACTCTCTCCCATGTGAATAGTGGAATAAAAGGCAAGTAATTTCACTTCTGCCTAAACTTGACTTCTTAAACCCATTGTTGAGGTTTTCTGTTTTGTTTGTTTGTTGCTTTTTAGTTTTAGTTTTTGTTGTTGTTGTTGTTGTTGTTGTCTTTTAAAGAAGATCTTGCTCAGGTTGGTCTTGACCTCATAAACTTCCTGAGAAATGAGTGTGTGGTCCTGCCTGCATGCCTAAATATCTGTCTTCTGTCTGTCGGTCTGTGAGTCTGTCTGTATATCTGTCTGTTTATGTATATATGTTGTAGAGCCAACTTTATTTGGGCCAGGTGTAAATCATTATCAAAATCAGTTAGCAATGAACAGGTATGGTAATTCTCACCTTTGATCTTAGTACTTTGGAGGAAAAGCTTTCCTACCTTGTGAGTTGGCGGACAGTCTGGTCTACACAAAGGGTTGTAGGCTACCCAAAATTACACAAGAGGACCCTGTTAATAAACATCTTTAGTGTGTTCATTAAGTTCTCACTTCAAGTGCCTTGTGCTCATTTTCTCATAACTAAGCAAGGATATTTCAGTTCTGAGCTACCTGGCCCCCTAATTGGTCACTGCCAGACTATGTATTGCTGCTCTAGCTATTCTGACTACTGATCAAAAAGCCTGCATGATGGCCATTTTCAATATTCCACAGCTACCCTGTAAAAATTAGAGTCCAGTCTCAGCTGGAATCCCAAGCTCCTGAAGGCTCAGCATCAGTCCATCTATGCCAGTGTGTCCCATTGATCTTTGCTACCTTTGTGAGTTAGTGGACAGTCTGGTCTACACAAAGAATTCTAGGCTACCCAGATGACCCTTCAACCCCCTCTACCTGGGCCAGTAGGGGAGCATTTACCACTGCACAGTGACATAAGGCGACTGTTGGGAAGGGTGCTAAGAGTCAAGGTTGTGGTAGGCCCCCTGCTCCACCCATCTTGGAAGCAGACTGCTTAAGCTCATTCACTCAGAAAGGACATACACTGGCCACTCTGGCATTGCCATTTTAGGAATGCCATTTTCTTCATGAAAGGTTTCTTTTGACAGCTCTTTTGTCCTTCTTTAGGAAGTGTGGACTGAACAAATAACAATGGAGGAGGCTTAAGACAGCAGAGCAAAGCCTGAGGCAGACTTGTAAAGGCTGAAGGGTCAGCAGGATGAGCTGTGAAGTAGGCCAAGAGTCTTACTGCTCTATGGTAGCTTAAGCATTTGATGGGGGAAATGCAGGAGAGAGTAGGTAGGGTCATAGAATGAAGAGAGGGCAGAGGCAGATTCTGAAGAAGAACACAAGGTATCCAGAGGACAGGATAATTAGACCTCAATTGCCAGAAGTGGTCTAAGCAATTGTACAGTCTTTGGAGACTACACTAAGGCCTGGAGACTCATCATGGCAGAGTGCCAGAAAGGCTCATCTTCCTGTCCATGCTGTGGAGGATCTGCAGCACAGGTAGTCATCAGGGTCCCATGCTTTTAAGAGGAATTCTCAGGACAGTATACCACTGCTGCCTCTACAACCTGCTACCTGTTGGAGATAGTCCCTTGCTGCTGTCTATTCAAATGCTAAGTACTGGGACTCAGGGAATGGAACCCCCCAAACCTCCAACTTCTTGCCAATCTCTTTAACAAATTCTCACATACACCAGATGTTGCTTAGTAAATCAGTTCACCTAAATCTCTGACTATCTAAGAAAATGTGACTGCCAGGCAATGATAGAGAGAAGAGAGGTATGTGGGGCTTTTTTTCCCCCTGGGATGGGTGTCACATATAAGCATTATAAGGCAAGAGAAGAGGAGAGAATTAAAGGAAGAAGATGGAGACAGGGGAAGGCTCCACTAGGGCCTGATGACTCAGAAGCACATGACCAGGAGCTGTGGACCATGAGTACAAGCTGATGGAGCAGAAATAACCCTGGGCAACACTTAAATAGCAATTAACATCAGGCCTATAGATTGTATGCAAGTCAAAATAGTATACAACCTGTCTGATCTAGGTTTACAGCTCATCAAATAATATACAAATATTTGTGTGTTTTATAGAGGCTAGCTACAATATGTATTTCATTTATAGCCACATTCAGCTCCTTGTTGTGAAACATTGTGAGCAATGAAGACGCAGAAGCCAGCCTGGGAGAGCATCCCGCTACCTGAGCAAAAGTTTCCTTTGTGATTGAGGGGATCCCACACAGGTAACTGGGACACACCTGCCACAACTTCCCACAAGTGAGGACCACAGGTGAGAAGCACTGTTTTCATCTCTTTACTTTGGACTTTGCCAGTCATCTGATTGCTCTGTCTACACCTGAACCTGGAATTTACCATTTAACCAGTGTTTTTATTATTTATTGAGTCTCTACATTTGGTATGACACTACTTTTCCATAATTGTGACCCAAGAGGGAACCAGAGCTTTCATATGCTCTGCCCTCACTGCCTGAAATGCTTTTCCTTCATATTCCTGGAAAATCTGTCACCTAAATCCCCAGACTGCATCAATAACCAACATATCAGAGGGAAGCTACAGCTTTCGCCATGTTTAAGGCAAAAACCAAACACCCACATTGAGCCTTTGTCCCCACTGTGTCAGGACTGAGGAATGTATGTTAGGTCTTTGAGAAGGAATGTAGAGCCTCTGCTCTAAGTCTTCCACAATCCCATGTTGCCTTTCTGCAGTTCACCCTGTGTTCAGATAACACAATTCCCTGGCTACCTGAAGTTGCCCTATTCTCTACCTTCAAGATTCCAGGCCATGAAGCAAATTAAACTCTTTCCTATATACATGACCTAGTCTTGGGTCATTTGTCATAGCAAGACAACCTGAATTACAACCCTACAGTCCACATGGATCACTCATATATAAGAAGACACTTGACGTTCACCATACCAAAGGCTCTGAATCCTGTTTCCTCTTCTATAGCTCCCCTTTCCTTGGCTGATGTTTGGTGTTATTTAGATGTCTGAAGGCTCAGTAGAGCAAAGCTTTCCTCTCTCCCACAGTCAGCACACATAGGAGGTCTTCACAAATGCTGGTTAGACTGGCCAAAGGGCTATCTTACTTCTCTCAAGTCTATAAACAAGACCCTACTTAAAACACACAACACTATCTTGTCATATAATGCAGCCTTGGTTTCAAACTACTCTTCCCACATGCTTAGTTACATAAGTGTTTGTGCTTAAGTAGTTTGATTGGTATTTAATTTTAAAAGTAAAGATTATATGTGTTTTGATAAGGCACAATTAAGTAGTTTGTTGTAAAATGCACTTGACTGTCACAATCTATACAGCACACGGTGACAGAATGAACTTTGCAGAAGACTTAAAGAGTCCAACGCCTTTGAATTTTACTGGTTATCTGAACCAAACAGGATTTACCTCCTGTTACTGTTTGGTCAATTAGGTGCCAAGTACTGAGATCTAATTCTGAGCTCTCTGCTCGGTCTACTTGTTTTTATAACCTTGCATGTCCTGAGGGCTGAGATGGCCTGTAGAATGTGCCCACTGGGGGCTTCTCTGTTCTGCACAGGGATGGGAATGGAGACAAGGGCATCATGTGGTTAAGCAAGTGTCTAGTTCCTAGTGACCCGATGCTACTCTGATTTGATCATCGTGTTGTATCACTGTAACAGTAATCTTAAATAAGACACGTGACATTTATATCTGTATGAACAAAGTGGCCAGAGAAAGACAGTGAGGGCCTTCAGTTGCTCTCCACCATGACATGTGTGTATATACATTATATCTGTGTATTGATACATATATGCATATGTGTGTGCTTACTTGACATTTTATTTAGGTTGAATGTATGTGTATGGAGATTGTGCCTGCATGAGTGTCTTATGAAATACTGAATGCTTTCCCTGTGGAGGTCACAGTAAAGCACTGGATCCTCTGCAACTGGAGTTACAGATGGTTGTTAGCTATCATGTGAGTACTGGGAAGTAATTCTGTGTCCTTTTTATAGCTGAGACCACCTTATATTTTTTGAGACAGGACCTCTTACTGGAGCTTGCTAATGGCTAGATGGACTGGCCAGTAAGCTCTCTGGTGCTAGAGTTACAATGGGTCACTTTATGCCTAGCTGTCCTATAAGTTCATAGGGTTGGAAACCATGGATTCAAGAGTGTATGCCAAGCAACTACTTCACTTACTGACCTGTTCCCCAAGCTCACCCTGCTGCTTTCTTGAGAACATATAGCTCACAGTGTAGGACTGAAGAGGAGTCTGCTCCCAGGAGAAACATCTACAGATCCTCTGGAATTCTTCTGTGAGATGTAAGAACACTGACTTTCATCCATGCTCATTTATATGCCACAAAACCATTCACAACAGCATGGTTTTATAGGTTATTTCAAAATTCTAGTACAATCCAATATCATGTAGTTTAGTTGTTTTGTACAAATTGTTTTATATTTGTCAATTAGGAGCCAGTTCATGCCTCCTCATTCCAGTTTCCACAGAAAATTCTAGTTGTCTGTTCATGTGTTTGTTTACTTGTGTATTTGCCTGTGTGTGGACAGTGGTACTAAGATGTGTGTGTGTGTGTGTGTGTGTGTGTGTGTGTGCATGTATGCATGTGCATGTGAAGGTCAGATGATAATTTGGAGGAGTTAATTCTCTTGCTCTACCAGGTGGTTTCTGAGATTTGAACTCAGGTCATCGCCTTCAATCACTGCACCTTTAATCACTGAGCGATCTCATCTTTCCATACAATTTTTTGAGACCAAGTCTCTTATTGAACATGAGGCTCACATGGAATTAGACATGTATACCAACACTCTTATGGGTCCTAGGGATTTGAACAATGGACCTTATGCTTGTAAAATAAGCAATTGTACACTGAGCTATCTCTTTGGTGGCTAATGTTTATGTGTGCAATGCTGTAAGTTAATCCTAGGACTTTGCACATGCTAAAAAAACTATTCTGCCACTGTTGTAGAGAACTATTGACAAAATGACAGGTGAGAAGCAACATTTCTAATCACAGTTTGAAGAGGTACAGTTCATCACAGTCAGTTAGGCACAGTGAAGGAACTTGAGGTGGTTGGTCTCATCTATAATCAGGAGGCAGATAGGCATGAATGGTTCTACTCAGCTTGCTTACCTCTGTCTCTGAAACATAGTACATGCTTCCCCATAAAAGTAAGTCTACCTAACTCAATTGACCACGCATAAAAAAGCCCAGTCGGAACTTTGTTTCTATGCCAACATTCAACCCAGTCAGAATGATCATCAAGATTAACCATCACACACTGCAAACAGGGTGAGCCTAAATTTAAGATCTTCCTGTCATAAGAAACATGAACTACCACACAGAGATGTCAATCATATCTTTGCTGGAAATGTCTTCCTTAGGGTAAGTATGTTGTTCTAAACTTGAGACAGACTATGCACACAACACTTCCTGTGCCTGTGAAGCAGTGTAGTATACAGGCAGGCAGTTCATAGTAGCTTGAGGGGTGTTGGACAGCAGAGTTCATGTTCATGGTTGAATACCTCACTCTACCATGCACTGCTCTCATCACATGGACAATACTGTTCAAACCTCTTTAAGACATGGTTCCTAACAGAGCTGAGAGTGGACAAGGTGAACATGACAACAGGAATGAGCGACTATGCAGTGAAGCACAATTTGTGGTACAAAAGCATCATCAGCCCCCAAGGATGTTCACACTGCCAAAGAGCTGGTGACTACCCTGGCTGAGTGTCAAAGAGAGGTAGATGGTGCCTCCTTGTTCTAAGCTTTCCAATACAAAGGTCTCAGTAGCTTGGACAATGGGATCAAGCATAGGTAAGGAGTTTGACAAGGAAGCACAGGTGACAAGTGAAACAGGACCACATGTCATTTTGTTCAGCACATGGGCTGCTTGCAAAGATCAGCTTTAAACCATCTTTGGCAAAGGTACAAACAACTTCTCTCCAGAAACTGCTGACATCTGGCTGTCTCAGGTTGTTTGTTCTTCAGAATGGGAGAGGCCCCATGCTGCTGCCTCTGTGCAAGTTGAAAGGAGATCCACAGGTGCTAGGCTCTTTCCCAAATGGTGTTTGGAACTCCTGGAGGCATGTTTGTGGATGGGTGTGGCTGGGCTCAGAGCTATAATGGTTTATAAAGAAGAGGATCTGCACTGTGAGGAGCATTTAGCACTCTTGACCATGAATGGGACACTTCTTCTGCTGGACTTTCTGGTGACTGGAGAACTGAACTTCCAGACAAGTGAGAGTGGTACCCTTTTTCACCCCATTTCAGTCCCATGGAGATATCTAAATGTGGGCCTGAGACAGACCTAGGTGTCCTCCGGAGGCCACTGGCAAGGAGCTGCAAAAGCAATTCATGCTTTCTGCACTGAGTTAGAACTGTTAGGTTTGTGGGATATGGAGACAGAGGTATGCTGGTGATGATACTCATGATTAAGGGACCTTAAATGCACAGTTGTTGGTGAGGCAAGTGTTGGGCTTATGTGAAGGTCAGATATCAAGGTCTGTCCTTTATGGGTGTTTTTCTGCTAGATCTGTGTATCTCATGTAAACCATGTTTTTTCTGGGAGGCTGAAGCCTTTGGGAGGGTTTGAATATTGCCCGAGCTTTTGTCCCCGCTGGCAAGAACACACTCAGGACAACCGGAATCTTCTGCAGCAAAGCTTTATTGTTTACTTCTCAGGAAGACCCCGACCCCAGAAAATAAAGTCGCTGATATAGCCCTCAGCCATGGCGTTTCAGCACCTGATATGGCTTGTCAGCTCCTGATTTGTTGCTCGCCCATCACCCAATTACTACGCCCCAAAATGGGCAGTGACTAGGCGTGAGTTCACTATCACACCTGCATACAAGGCTTGTTTACTAGTTAGGCACAGCAGAGGCCAGCACCATCTTATAATGGCAATTTCACGTGGCTCGCGATTGCTTGCTGCGCGACTCTCCACATTTGACTATGAGAAAAGTCAGTTAAGGCATTTGTAGATGCTGCAAGGAACATTGACCCTCTGCTTTGACCATCCCATTGTCTTTTAATGGTGTTTTTCTCTCTGTGTTTGTAGCAGAAGCATGTGTTCCTTTCTTCTAAGTCTATTCAAGTGTTGTCTCTGGAAGTAGGCTGTGGATGTATCAAGAACTCCAGGCATTCAATGCTACTGCAGAGGAAAAGGTGGCCTTGGAAAAAATCCAGGGCTGCTATAGAGAGGAAAGTTTAAGAAACATACTTCTGAAGCACAAAATTATGGTAATTTTCTCCCTACCTCCACTCACCCATGCAACAGATGCTGTAAGGCTGTGTACAAGTGATAGATGCAACCATTACTACATGTCAGGTGACCTGCAACTGAGAACTGAAACCCTTGCCCCCAGTAGTACATGTAAAGCAGCATGCCATGTAAACAGCCAGCCTGTTCCTTGCATGATCCTGCAGCTCACTCCCACATGCTGGTTAAACATGGGGCTCTCACCCATGGTAGGTAGATGGAGTCCTTGGGATAGCCTCTGCACTGGTTTGGTACTCCCAGCTCTACACTAAGATGCTTGAAATTTCTCACCAGTGTCTTTTTTGGAACCTCTCTGGGGTCTATTATTCCCCAGCCATCGATGAATCCCATTTCTGCAGGCATCATCTGTGCTAAAACAAAACCTCCCACTATGTCTGAAATGCCACCCCATCCCAGGACTGCCTAAAGTTCCTCACCACTATTGTCACCTGTCCTTCCTTGTTTCAAGCATAACTAGATTGCAGAGATGTATATTTTGAACAGTGCAGCTCTCACCCTACTTCCCAAAGTATTTTACTTGAGTATCAGGTCTTGAAAAACAACAGTGCTATCCAAAATTATTTTTCTCTAGCAAGTCCAAATGGGGGGCATATTTTTAACATGGTTATGCAGCCAATGTGCCCGTAGAGAGGTGCTCAGGTATGTGAGATATCACCAAACTCATACTCAGCTGTACTGTCCCTCTCTAGAACTAGCCCCCACTATGCTTTCCAGAACCTTCTCCTCTTCTTCTCTGCCTGACTATGGTGGTTTTCAGGCTTCCTACTGAAGGGTGTGAGTGGGTTCCAATTCCCTTGCGGCAAAATGTGTTACTGGAGAGAGACCTGAATCACTGTATGGGATTTTCTTTGCTGTGCATGAGGATCAGTCTCCTTGTGGGTAGTTGGGGTACCCTGCTGAGGTCCTGTACCTTGCCTATAGCCAACACTATCCTGCTCTGCCTTATTGTTTTCCAGGAAGCCATGGACGCCAGCCCAGAATGCCAGGCACACTATAGAAGGGACACCGTAAAATCCTTTTTAGACTATCTTTTCAAGCTATTAGGATAATAGATGTTAATGTGTTTGGGGCAACCCATCTTTGCAACATGTCTGATCAAAGTGCCATCTTGCTGACCTGTCCTCTTTCTCTCCTGTAGTTGGATTCTTGATCCTGTACTTTCATCATCCAGTCTCTTAGACTGATTCAAATAAATGCTTGCAGCTCTGTTCTGTGACCTGTGTCTATGTGCTAAACAAGGTCTTCAGAGGATCTAGGAGATACTGAGATAAATGACTTGTATAGTCACTGAGAGCAGCGTGACTGCTCCTGATTAGCCAGGTGATCATGAGAGAGACTTTCTGGTCTCCTTTTTTGTTAATGTGTAGACCAGGCTAGCCTGGAACTTACAGAGATCCAAAACCCTCTTCCTCCCGAGTGCTGGGATTGTAGATGTGAGCCCCCATGCTCAGTTTACTGGAGTTCTGTGAGACTCTGGAGACTGGGATTGTCTGAGGGAAAATAGCATGTAAGTAGCCACAGGATTCACCAGGTTGTCGGAATAGTAAAGAAATGGAGAAACACTTGCCTCATATGTTGTCCCCGGGCTGTATCACAAAACTATGAAATCCTTGTGTCCAGTTATAAAAGGAGAGTAACGCAGAGATCACAAGGGTGTGCTTCTCAGATAATCTTGGTCTGATAGTGACATTTACCATTTGTCACACCCTGGCCAATATAGCAGTTTCTAAGACAGTGATGGTTACACTCTGAGACCCTACCTCGAAAACAAAACCAAGGGTCTGAAGAGTTGACTCAGGAGTTAAGAATGCTGGTTGCTCTTCCAGAGGTCCCAAGTTCAATTCCCAGCAACCACATGAAGGATCAAAACCATCTGTGACCCACTTCATGTGTGTCTGAAGACAGCAACAGTTTACTCATATTCATAACATAAATAAATAAATCTTTAAAAGAAACCCAGAACTTAATAATATACAAAAAAAATTCAATGAGGAAAGAAACAGGAGTCAATGCCCAACATGAGGAAAGAGTGAAGCACTTGGAAGAAGGTTCAATGGGTAGAGTGCTTCAGTGCATTATTGGGATCCTGAGTTTGACTCCCAGAACCCATGTAAAGTCAGACTTGTTAGCATGTGCCTAGAGTCCTAGTGCTCCTGTTGAGAGATTAGAGGGCTCAGGTAAATTATCAAAAGTTTGTAGAACACCTACCCTGGCATTCCACAATATCAGAAATCCAGAGGCCTGTACTAAACAATGGCTCAAAATTGCCCTACGATCTCTACATGCATGCTGTGCCATATGTATGCCTGCTCCTTCTTATACACTCAAACACAAAACAGCAACCCAACAAGTAAAAGGGAGAGAGGAATGGAGAGCTGTTTAAATTAAAATGATGAACTCCATTTGTTAAAATTGGCATACAACATAGTAACACAACTCTTATTCTGTATATTAGCGGCAAAAATGGAGAAGACACATTGAAGAGAGCAAGTGCTGTTGAGCAGGCTGAGGGACTGAAAATTATACAAAAAAGACACATTGGTCAGTGTTTAAGACTGACAAGCATGGAGCCATTGCTCTGTCCATCTGTTTCCTGATGTGACATGACAACACCTAGGGCTTTCTAAAGAAGGCTGACTTACCCTTACCCTGTGGAAGGTCAAATGGCCTTCCCAGGGTCAAAGCTCTCTAGGCAAACCAATGACTCTGAGAAAACAGAACATCTTCACTTTTAACACCCTATCCAGTATTTTTCCAAAATACCACCTCAGGACTAAGCCTGGTCCCAAATCTGAAACCTGTTTAGCTTATTCAAACCAGTAAATCCAAGAACAGTTTCCTGTGCCCAAGGAGTCCCCAGGAAAGGGGGAGGCCTCTTCCCCATGTTTTTCTGTCTCCCACTCAACAATATTGTGCCTGACATAGCATTGCGTGGCATGACATATGTACCTTCTCTTGATATATGTAGGTAGTTTGTTCCTTCCTTTTTGACTTGCTTGTTCCATCATATCTAGAAGATAAACTCTCACATGTACAAATGAGCCATGCAGGCCTTTGATGCCTGAATATTGACACACAGAAGAGAGAAACAGGTTAATGAATGCACAGAGCAGCTTTATTTACAACAGTCCCAACCTGAAGGCAGCAAAAGCCCTTGGACTAATGACAAAGGGGAAATCACCTTACAATACACAATCCCACACTTATATTAATGGAAAATCCTCATGGTTGTACACAAATCAGTGATAATTATTTTATTTTCAAGATCTTCTGAAAGGGGAAAACAAATCAATGAATACCCTGATGGGCAGTTAGGAAAGGGGTGACTATAAGGGGTCACATTAGGAGCAGTGAAATTGATCATTATCAGGACTACAGTGATTTCTTGTTTTTGTACATTAAATAACACCTACCATGCCAGTCAGTGGTGGAGCAGGCCTTTAATTGCAGCACTTGGGATGTAGAAGCAGAAAAATCTCTGTGCTTGTGTCCAGCCTGGTCAATAGAGAGACTTCCATGGAAGCCAGGGCTACACATAATCACCCTGACTCACAATACAAAACCACTAACACCATTAACATGTCTCTCATATTTTATAATTTATACACAGTAGAAGGCACAGAAATTCTGCCTCAACCAAGCTTTAATAAAAGAAATGTTTCAGTACAAAAGAATTATTTTTAAAACCATCACAAGAATCTGATTTCTTCTATCTATTATAAAACCAGAGTTTGACCAATGCCACTGCTCCTACTATTGGAAGAGATTCCTACTTTGACCAGAGCAAAGCATCATGAACAGTAATAACTGACTTTGAATTCCAAGTCAAGGGAGAACAGAATTAAAATCAAATATAATTAGCCCCAGGGCTATCTATAACAGCCTTCTTGGTTTTGCTGCCCTCAATTTTTACTAATTAAACATTGTGTTTGGATATATTTGTGTCAAGCTGTAATGTGCTTATTCTATACCTGATATCATTGAAGGAATATACATGAAGTCCTATGTGTTAGGTTTCAAATACTGTTCAACATGATACATACCAGGTCCCAGGAGTGAGCAAGCTTCAGTCACAGGATTTATAGTGATAGACCTTTTGAGGGGGTTTTATGCAGATTACAAGAGCAACATGGCTAATAACCCCTCTCACATATATGACCTCCATAGCTTATATCTCCATGCTTATGTCAATATATGGGTGATGGCTATATAACAAAGGCCACTTTGGCAATCATTTTTGCTTCCAGGCATTAAGCTGTCTCTATAGGTCACACACTCCATGAACTTCAAGGTCTTACTCCAAAGTAAATCTTCTCCCATCGAAGGAGGGAGAGCCAGTACCTCAAGGTCTCCTTCAGTGTGAGCTCTTTAATATATGAAGAGGATGACTTTTTGTGATGGTTTGTATATGCTTGGCCCAGGGAGTGGCACTATTAGTAGGTATGGCTCTGTTGGAGTAGGTGTGGTCTTGTTGGAGTAGGTGTGTCACTGTGGAAATGGGCTTTAAGAATTCATCCTAGCTGTCTTAAAGCCAGTATTGTGCTAGCAGACTTTAGATGAAGATGTAGAACTCTCAGCAACTCCTGTACCATGTCTGCCTGAATGCTGCCATGTTCCTACTTTTATGATAATGGACTGAACTTCTGAACCTGAAAGTCAGCCCCAATTCAGTGCTGTTTTTATAAGAGTTGCCTTGGTCATGGTGTCTGTTCACAGTTGTAAGACCCTAACTAAGACACTTTTAAAACAGAGACATGGGTGTGATGTGGAGATGGAGCAGAGACTGAGGGAATGACCAACCAATAATGGGTACAATTTGAGATCCATCCCATGGGCAAGTATCAGTCACTCACACTATTAATGATATTCTAATCTGCTTGCAGACACGAGTCTAGTACAGCTGTCCTCTGAGAAGGTCCAAATAGCATCTGACTCTTACAGGTTCAGGCACCCACAGCATAACAGTGGATGCTTCTTGGGTACTCCTATAGAACAGGAGGAAGGAATGCTGGGAAGGTACAGAATTGTAAACTCATTAAGTTATCATAGACGAGAAAATAAATTGCCAATTATAACAGACTGGATATTATAGGTGTATATAATACCTTATGATTTTCATAATTGTCATAATGTTATTCAATTTATATCTATGAGAAAGGAGCCATTTATTCAACAAAAAGGTGAATTTTTGAGGTTTTGTCTTGCTGTCTGTTGTAATGCTAAGGGTAGACTCTCCACCCACCCAAGAACTGGAGTCTGCATGTAGACCTGTGATTCTCCCCCCAAGTTATTTCTGATTGGTAAATAAAGATGCCAACAGCCAATAACTGAGCATAAGAGACATAGAGGTGGTTTGGGTTTCATTGGATTTGGACTGGAAGAGGATCTATGGGAGAAGAGATGATGCAAGGGAAGAAGCCGCCACATCCAAGTTTTCCCCAATGTATGAGTAAGAAACTCAACCTCAGTGTCCTCATAGAGTCCAATAGAGAACAACTTTGCTGACTGACTACCTTAAAACCAACTAAGAAAAAAAATCCGTTTTGTTTTGTAATACTGCTTGCCACTGATATTTTTGAACATTAATTAAAAAAAAGCAATCTGAAAAAAAGTCCAGAAGACATCCTTGTGGAGAGCTCTTAGGACCACTTCTAGAAACTTGGCAGTAATTTTATATTGGATAAGGACAGAAAAGTAGACTCAGATATGTTGATCATACTAATATGCCCCTAGAAACAGTGATGTTGGTACTTTTCTTTATTACCTTACTTTTTCCTTAACCTTGAACATATCTTATTACTTGCATATCATTAAAATGGTATATAAAATCAGACTGGGAAAATATAAACTTACTCCAGCATCAGAATTGGCTGCAGTCATGTTATAATGTTGTCTAATTGTCTTTTGTTCTTTTTTGGTCATCACTCCCTCCCTGTAGAACCCATTGACTATCTGAGGTGGCTTGGTCACGTACTTAGACATAATATAATTCCAAGACACCATGTTCCTCTTTGCTAAGCAATGTCTAGAAACAACTGTTCTGTGGGGACTGGGTCTGCATCTTTTTTAGTTTCCCTTTTTCTTTATTGAGACAGGGTTTTTTTATGTAGCTCAGGCTGTCTTGGAACTCACCACAGATACCTTGATGAACTCAAAATCACAGAGATATTCCTTCCTCTCCATAATGGTACTGGGACTAAGGGTGTGAACTAATACTGACTGCCAGAACCTTTTGTTATATCAAGGTCATGATAACATTGTATACAGAACATTGATCCTGGCATATTCACTTGAGGTATGTAGCTTTATTTGACATTTTGTTTCTTTGTTTGTTTGCCTGATGTATTTTCATTATTGATTTTCAAAAGATTTTTTTAAATATATGTTTGTCTAGGTTGTGGTGGTACAAGCCTTTATACCCTGCACTTGAGAGGCAGAGGCAGGCAGATATTTGATGTTGAGTTCACCCTGGTCTACAGAGTGAGTAGCAGGACAGACATCCTTTGATGCACCAGGAAGGGTCCCTTCCAACAGGAGTCCAGCAACTGTTCTGATGCCTCCTTTTGTAGAGATGTTCACCAGTCTGGAAGTGGTAAGGGGTCTGGGCATTCCTGGAACAGTTAAGGTAGACAATTTGGGCCAAATAACATGTTTTATTTAATGAAGGGCTTGGAGCCTCAAAAAGATGTTCCTATCAGTGAGTTGGAATAACTCCAGGGAGGGCCCACTCAACACCAAGGGAATTGAGGTACCATCAGAATCTCAAAAGAGAACAGGTTAAAATGGTAGGGGTCTTAAGGGCTCAGAACTGGGCCAGGGGAAAAGGAACCTCCCAGTCAGTGCCAGTCTCCAAGGACAATTTATTCATCACACAAATAGTTCAACCCTGCCAGGAGCAGAGACAGTCCAAGTCCAAGAACACAGAGCAAGACAATCAACTCAGTTTTCCCCTCCATGTGTGCAGAAAACAGGTTATAGGGTTTCAAATACTGGGTCAGTTGCAGCTGATACTGTGTCTGGCCAATTCCAGAAGGAGCAGAGTCCTTTAGACTCACTAGGATTAGTACCCAGCATCTTTTTCCACTGAGAAAACTTTATAATTTTGATATTTTCTTTCCCATGGTCTTTCACTTTTCAAGTTTCACATTTCCTTTTCCGTGGTCTTTCACTCTCTTTTTACATGTCTTACCTTCCCTATGAACATACAAGTACTGTCCAGAGTTCCTGTAATTGTACAGTGGAGGAAGAGCAGATGTTATATGGAACAGAAGAAGATGGACATGCACAGAGCCTGTCTTTGGTGATTTGTAATTAAAGTGGTTGACTGTGTTGTAATGCTACCAGAAACCTTTCCAGTGACTTTGCGGTTTTAATGGAAAAGCAAAGGTGGGGCCATAAGTCGTTTTGCACCTTCAAACCTCATTTGAAGAAGATACTTGGAGCACGGGGGTCTGCCCGGCCTGAGAGGTTTGTGGCACAGGCGCCGTCGGGAGCCTTCTTGGCTCCGGGACTCCGCGGAGGGCAGGCTGCACGGGTGACCGTGTGGAATACAGAGTGCCAGCCGTTTCTGGGACGGGCGAGAGTCGCAGAGCTTCTGGGCGGCGCCATCTTCAGCTCCAGACAGCCGGCCACCTTCCCGGTGAGAGCACGGGGGTCTGCCCGGCCTGAGAGGTTTGTGGCACAGGCGCCGGCGGGAGCCTTCTTGGCTCCGGGACTCCGCGGAGGGCAGGCTGCACGGGTGACCGTGTGGAATACAGAGTGCCAGCCGTTTCTGGGACGGGCGAGAGTCGCAGAGCTTCTGGGCAGCGCCATCTTCAGCTCCAGACAACCAGCCACCTTCCCGGCAAGAGCCACAGAGCTTCTGAGGCAGCGCCATCCTCAGCTCCAGACGGCCGGCCTCCTTCTGGACAAAAGCCACAGAGCTTCTCAGGCGGCGACATCTTCGACTCCAGACAACTGGCCACCTTCCTGGCCAAAGCAACACAGCTTCTGGGAAAGATCCTGTTTTGGGCCTTCACCTTCAGCCAGGAGGATGTCCAAACACCAGATAACTGTACACCTTCCCTGAAAGAGGAGAGCTTGCCTACAGAGACTGCTCTGACCACTGAAACTCAGAGAAGAGAGCTTGTCTCCCACGCCTGCTCATAGAGGGTAACAAAATCAACAGAGGAACAATCTCTTAACAAAGACAACTATAACAACTAACTCCAGAGATTTCCAGATGGCGAAAGGTAAACGTAAGAATCCTACTAACAGAAGCCAGGACCACTCACCATCATCAGAACCCAGAACGCCCACTTCGCCCAATCCAGGACACCCTAACACACCTGAAAAGGTAGACCTGGATTTAAAAGCATATCTCATGATGATGGTAGAGGACATAAAGAAGGAATTCAATAACTCACTTAAAGAAATACAGGAGAACACTGCTAAAGAGTTACAAGTCCTTAAAGAAAAACAGGAAAACACTGCTAAAGAGTTACAAGTCCTTAAAGAAAAACAGGAAAACACAACCAAACAGGTAGAAGTCTTTATAGAAAAACAGGAAAACACATCGAAACAGGTGATGGAAATGAACAAAACCATACTAGACCTAAAAAAGGAAGTAGACACAATAAAGAAAACCCAAAGTGAGGCGACGCTGGAGATAGAAACCCTAGGAAAGAAATCTGGAACCATAGATGCCAGCATCAGCAACAGAATACAAGAGATGGAAGAGAGAATCTCAGGTGCAGAAGACTCCATAGAGAACATCGGCACAACAATCAAAGAAAATGGAAAATGCAAAAAGATCCTAACTCAAAACATCCAGGAAATCCAGGACACAATGAGAAGACCAAACCTACGGATAATAGGAGTGGATGAGAATGAAGATTTTCAACTCAAAGGACCAGCAAACATCTTCAACAAAATTATTGAAGAAAACTTCCCAAATCTAAAGAAAGAGATGCCCATGAACATACAAGAAGCCTACAGAACTCCAAATAGACTGGACCAGAAAAGAAATTCCTCCCGACACATAATAATCAGAACACCAAATGCACTAAATAAAGATAGACTACTAAAAGCAGTAAGGGAAAAAGGTCAAGTAACATATAAAGGCAAGCCTATCAGAATTACACCAGATTTTTCACCAGAGACTATGAAAGCCAGAAGAGCCTGGACAGATGTTATACAGACACTAAGAGAACACAAATGCCAGCCCAGGCTACTATACCCAGCCAAACTCTCAATTACCATAGATGGAGAAACCAAAGTATTCCACGACAAAACTAAATTAACATTATCTCTCCGCGAATCCAGCCCTTCAAAGGATAATAACAGAAAAAAACCAATACAAGGACGGGAACCACGCCCTAGAAAAAACAAGAAGATAATCCCTCAACAAACCTAAAAGAAGAGAGCCACAAGAACAGAATGCCAACTTTAACAACAAAAATATCAGGAAGCAACAATTACCTTTCCTTAATATCTCTTAATATCAATGGACTCAATTCCCCAATAAAAAGACATAGACTAACAGACTGGCTTCACAAACAGGACCCAACATTCTTCTGCTTACAGGAAACCCATCTCAGGGAAAAAGACAGACACTACCTCAGAGTGAAAGGCTGGAAAACAATTTTCCAAGCAAATGGTATGAAGAAACAGGCTGGAGTAGCCATTCTAATATCGGATAAAATCGACTTCCAACCCAAAGTTATCAAAAAAGACAAGGAGGGACACTTCATACTCATCAAAGGTAAAATCCTCCAAGAGGAACTCTCAATTCTGAATATCTACGCTCCAAATGCAAGGGCAGCCACATTCATTAAAGACACTTTAGTAAAGCTCAAAGCACACATTGCACCTCACACAATAATAGTGGGAGACCTCAACACACCACTTTCATCAATGGACAGATCGTGGAAGCAGAAACTAAACAGGGACACAGTGAAACTAACAGAAGTTATGAAACAAATGGACCTGACAGATATCTACAGAATATTTAATCCTAAAACAAAAGGATATACCTTCTTCTCAGCACCTCACGGGACCTTCTCCAAAATTGACCATATAATTGGTCACAAAATAGGCCTAAACAGATACAAAAATATTGAAATTGTCCCATGTATCCTATCAGACTACCATGGCCTAAGACTGATCTTCAATAACAACATTAAGAATGGAAAGCCAACATTCACGTGGAAACTGAACAACACTCTTCTCAATGATACCTTGGTCAAGGAAGGAATAAAGAAAGAAAGTAAAGACTTTTTAGAGTTTAATGAAAATGAAGCCACAACGTACCCAAACCTTTGGGACACAATGAAAGCATTTCTAAGAGGGAAACTCATAGCTCTGAGTACCTCCAAGAAGAAACGGGAGAGAGCACATACTAGCAGCTTGACAACACACCTAAAAGCTCTAGAAAAAAAGGAAGCAAATTCACCCAAGAGGAGTAGACGGCAGGAAATAATCAAACTCAGGGGTGAAATTAACCAAGTGGAAACAAGAAGAACTATTCAAAGAATTAACCAAACGAGGAGTTGGTTCTTTGAGAAAATCAACAAGATAGATAAGCCCTTAGCTAGACTCACTAGAGGGCAAAGGGACAAAATCCTAATCAACAAAATCAGAAATGAAAAGGGAGACATAACAACAGATCCTGAAGAAGTCCAAAACACCATCAGATCCTTCTACAAAAGCTTATACTCAACAAAACTGGAAAACCTGGACGAAATGGACAAATTTCTGGACAGATACCAGGTACCAAATTTGAATCAGGATCAAGTTGACCTTCTAAACAGTCCCATATCCCATAAAGAAATAGAAGCAGTTATTAATAGTCTCCCAGCCAAAAAAAGCCCAGGACCAGATGGGTTTAGTGCAGAGTTCTATCAGACCTTCAAAGAAGATCTAATTCCAGTTCTGCACAAACTATTTCACAAGATAGAAGTAGAAGGTACTCTACCCAACTCATTTTATGAAGCCACTATTACTCTGATACCTAAACCACAGAAAGATCCAACAAAGATAGAGAACTTCAGACCAATTTCTCTTATGAATATCGATGTAAAAATCCTTAATAAAATTCTCGCTAACCGAATCCAAGAACACATTAAAGAAATCATCCATCCTGACCAAGTAGGTTTTATTCCAGGGATGCAGGGATGGTTTAATATACGAAAATCTATCAATGTAATCCATTATATAAACAAACTCAAAGACAAAAACCACATGATCATCTCGTTAGATGCAGAAAAAGCATTTGACAAGATCCAACACCCATTCATGATAAAAGTTTTGGAAAGATCAGGAATTCAAGGCCCATACCTAAACATAATAAAAGCAATCTACAGCAAACCAGTAGCCAACATCAAAGTAAATGGAGAGAAGCTGGAAGCAATCCCACTAAAATCAGGGACTAGACAAGGTTGCCCACTTTCTCCCTACCTTTTCAACATAGTACTTGAAGTATTAGCCAGAGCAATTCGACAACAAAAGGAGATCAAGGGGATACAAATTGGAAAAGAGGAAGTCAAAATATCACTTTTTGCAGATGATATGATAGTATATATAAGTGACCCTAAAAATTCCACCAGAGAACTCCTAAACCTGATAAACAGCTTTGGTGAAGTAGCTGGATATAAAATTAACTCAAACAAGTCAATGGCCTTTCTCTACACAAAGAATAAACAGGCTGAGAAAGAAATTAGGGAAACAACACCCTTCTCAATAGTCACAAATAATATAAAATATCTCGGCGTGATTCTAACTAAGGAAGTAAAAGATCTGTATGATAAAAACTTCAAGTCTCTGAAGAAAGAAATTAAAGAAGATCTCAGAAGATGGAAAGATCTCCCATGCTCATGGATTGGCAGGATCAACATTGTAAAAATGGCTATCTTGCCAAAAGCAATCTACAGATTCAATGCAATCCCCATCAAAATTCCAACTCAATTCTTCAACGAATTAGAAGGAGCAATTTGCAAATTCATCTGGAATAACAAAAAACCTAGGATAGCAAAAAGTCTTCTCAAGGATAAAAGAACCTCTGGTGGAATCACCATGCCTGACCTAAAGCTTTACTACAGGGCAATTGTGATAAAAACTGCATGGTACTGGTATAGAGACAGACAAGTAGACCAATGGAATAGAATTGAAGACCCAGAAATGAACCCACACACCTATGGTCACTTGATCTTCGACAAGGGAGCTAAAACCATCCAGTGGAAGAAAGACAGCATTTTCAACAATTGGTGCTGGCATAACTGGTTGTTATCATGTAGAAGAATGCGAATCGATCCATACTTATCTCCTTGTACTAAGGTCAAATCTAAGTGGATCAAGGAACTTCACATAAAACCAGAGACACTGAAACTTATAGAGGAGAAAGTGGGGAAAAGCCTTGAAGATATGGGTACAGGGGAAAAATTCCTGAACAGAACAGCAATGGCTTGCTCTGTAAGATCGAGAATTGACAAATGGGACCTAATGAAACTCCAAAGTTTCTGCAAGGCAAAAGACACCGTCAATAAGACAAAAAGACCACCAACAGATTGGGAAAGGATCTTTACCTATCCTAAATCAGATAGGGGACTAATATCCAACATATATAAAGAACTCAAGAAGGTGGACTTCAGAAAATCAAATAACCCCATTAAAAAATGGGGCTCAGAACTGAACAAAGAATTCTCACCTGAGGAATACCGAATGGCAGAGAAGCACCTGAAAAAATGCTCAACATCCTTAATCATCAGGGAAATGCAAATCAAAACAACCCTGAGACTCCACCTCACACCAGTCAGAATGGCTAAGATCAAAAATTCAGGTGACAGCAGATGCTGGCGTGGATGTGGAGAAAGAGGAACACTCCTCCATTGTTGGTGGGATTGCAGGCTTGTACAACCACTATGGAAATCAGTCTGGCGGTTCCTCAGAAAACTGGATATAGTACTACCGGAGGATCCAGCAATACCTCTCCTGGGCATATATCCAGAAGATGCCCCAACTGGTAAGAAGGACACATGCTCCACTATGTTCATAGCAGCCTTATTTATAATAGCCAGAAGCTGGAAGGAACCCAGATGCCCCTCAACAGAGGAATGGATACAGAAAATGTGGTACATCTACACAATGGAGTACTACTCAGCTATTAAAAAGAATGAATTTATGAAATTCCTAGCCAAATGGATGGACCTGGAGGGCATCATCCTGAGTGAGGTAACACATTCACAAAGGAACTCACACAATATGTACTCACTGATAAGTGGATATTAGCCCAAAACCTAAGATACCCAAGATATAAGATACAATTTCCTAAACACATGAAACTCAAGAAAAATGAAGACTGAAGTGTGAACACTATGCCCCTCCTTAGAAGTGGGAACAAAACACCCTTGGAAGGAGTTACAGAGACAAAGTTTGGAGCTGAGATAAAAGGATGGACCATGTAGACACTAGCATATCCGGGGATCCATCCCATAATCAGCTTCCAAATGCTGACACCATTGCATACACTAGCAAGATTATGCTGAAAGGACCCTGATATAGCTGTCTCTTGTCAGAGTATGCCTGGGCCTAGCAAACATAGAAGTGGATGCTCACAGTCGGCTATTGGATGGACCACATGGCCCCCAATGAAGGAGCTAGAGAAAGTACCAAAGAAGCTAAAGGGATCTGCAACCCTATAGGTGGAACAACATTATGAACTATCCAGTACCCCGGAGCTCTTGACTCTAGCTGCATATGCATCAAAAGATGGCCTAGTCGGCCATCACTGGAAAGAGAGGCCCATTGGACTTGCAAACTTTATATGCCCCAGTACAGGGGAACGCCAGGGCCATAAAAGGGGAGTGGGTGGGTAGGGGAGAGGGGGTGGGTGGCTATGGGGGACTTTTGGTATAGCATTGCAAATGTAAATGAGCGAAATACCTAATAAAAAATTGAAAAAAAAAAAAGAAAACAAGACTAACTATAAACTGAACTGGTTCTGCTATGAAGTGTATTTAACTATTGTGACAGTGCTTCAGTGAACATGAGTGGAGCCCTCTCTGTAATATACTAATATCAATTTGTCATTATATGTTTAGAAATAAAATTGAAAAACCAAAAAAAAAAAAAAAAAAAGAAGATACTTCAGGGTTCAGTCAATTACTTTGGACGGTGTTATGCTTGGGCAAACACTTTAAGGGAGATTGTGCTGAAACAAACTTAGATGAAAGGCTAAGGCAGACTCATGAAGGAACTTTTCACTGAAGCAGACACAGATGAAAGGATGTTCTACTAAAGAAAGCATGTGAAAGGACAGGTGACCGATCCTTTTTTGATTATACACATGTATTGTTCTGCCTTATATAATGTAGTTGAGCTCCATTTGTTGGGTTCCCCTTGAGAGAAACACCAAAAAACCTCTGGTGGTGTTCTGGGCCTTTATTTACCAATCAAAGCCAACTAGGGGCAGGCTCCCTCAGTGTCTTACATGTGGATGGACACGCAGATTCTTGTGAAGTTTTTGGGACCAAAGGAGCATAATACAAGCAGCATAGGCCAAATATAAAAAGTTGGTCCACCTTTCATTGTATAATTGAGCTCCATTTTGGGACTCCACAGAAAGAAAGGCACCAAAAGACTTCTGGTGGTGTACTGGTGCTTCTTACTGCTTCCTAAGACTGGGATGATTGAAAGACTGATGACAGCCAAGTCAGACTCAGATGCTGAGGCAAGACACCTGGCAAGGCAAGATACATGGAGGACACATGAAGTCTGGAGGGAGCATAAATAGGGCCCAATGGACTGTGGGAGAAAATTGGCCTTCTTGCATAGCTATACACTTCTTGGTCTCATGACTTCACTTAGCTTCATTATGATGTGAGAGACACAGATGTGAACTTCTCCTGCTTTTCATCTGGGCCCTGGTCTCAACTGATGAATGACTCATGCAGATTTGGCCAAGTCCTGACAGTTCCTGTTATGTACTGCCACTGCCTCTGGTAAATCAACACTTCTGAACTGGACTTCTGGTATAACCATGAAGTATTTGTGAGTGGATTGAGCTGCTTCTGCTGACCTAGGAAGTGGACTGGTGATTTCCCGACAAAACTTATAGGATTTGCTCCACATAATCATTTTTAAACAGATCTATTTGTCCGTTATCCTTTCTTTTCTACTACCTCTTGTTGAGATGGGTAAAGGAGTTTGAAGCATTTAAGAACCATCATTAAAAGGAAGCATTGGCAGGACAGTGGTGGCACACACCTGTAATCCCAACATTTGGGAGTCAGAGAGAGGAGGATTTCTGAGTTCAAAGCCAGATTGGTCTACAGAATGAGCTCCAGGACAGCCAGGGTTACACAGAGAATCCCAGTCTGGAAAAAGTAGTTGGACAGGAATATTTCAGAGTTCAAGTCCAGCATGGTCTACAGTGTAAGTTCTAGGAAAGCCAAATGTATGCAGTGAAGGAGACTATCAAAAACACAAAGCTGGTGAAGTTGTGATAGATCAAGTGAGTCATGTTTCAGCCCTCACAAACAGCAGACCTTAGCAGTTTCAGCCATGTGGTTCTGTCTTAAGGTTTGAGAAATGGGTTATAGGATCTACCTTTTCAACTCAAGAAAGCCTCTGAGGTCTGGCACGTGTCAGCAATGTCCTTCCAAGGAGACCAAGAGAGGCCTTTAAATGAGGGTATGAAGGAGAAGCTTGAATTGACTTGGAGACCCCAAGATGTTGGCAGTACCAGAGCAGTGGTAAACCTGCTGAGGAGAGCTGTTAACTGGGAGTTGAATCAGCCCAAGAAAAAGAAGTGTGTTGCAGTCAACAAAGTTGAAAGAAATTGGACACCCGAAGTGTGCTTTGACATCACACATCAGAATGCAGAGTTTGGAGATTTCTCAGCTGGTTTAATGGTTGGCTTTGGTCCAGTATTGCCTTACTATGCTTCTTTTGGAATGGTAAGATTTATCCTGTGACATATTTGTGGAAAGTATGTGATTTACTTTTTATCTTTATTTTACATGGAATTACAGTTAAGAGATTGTATGAATCTCATAAGAGACTTTGAACTTGTAAGCATGATGGAGGCTATTACAGACTACAGAGTAAAACTGTCTTTTTCCTTCCTTGTGTTTTCTTCCTTCCAACCTTATCCACCTCTTTCCTTCTACCCTTTCATATTCCTAACAGTAGATAGAAAAGTGAGAGAGAGAGAGAGAGAGAGAGAGAGAGAGAGAGAGAGAGAGATCCACAGATTGATCCAGAGGTTTCAAAGTGGGTGATTTGATCATTTGAGTACTTCCTGATGATTAACGGTGTTGAGTCCTTTGGGACAAGTTTGATCTACATTCAGGATACAAAATGTTATTCTTGTTTCTTCTTTGAGGATGACTACTTAACAATCTATGACAACAACAGCCAGCAACTAACAAAAAAACACCCAAACCTTGTGGCCCTAGTGTTTATATACATTCTGAAGATTTCCCAGAATTCCAAATATCCCACATTCACAGAAACTATTTGCAGCTGGTAAAATCATGCCCTTGCTAAAGCACAAGGCAAATCACAGTGAGTTACTGTTAACTGCCAGCAAAGAGCAATACCCTCCATAAATAAATAAATAAATAGGGTAAAAATGAATTAAATTTATAAACCCTAATCCAAATCCAATTGGAAGTTAAGACTCAATACAACACAGGAGAAGGAAACAGGATAACATCACAGATAATCAGGAACTAGCCTGCCTCCATCTTATGCTTAAAAGCCATCTTATAGTGAAGAAAAACCATATTCATTCATGTTAATGATTCAACAAAGCTCTGTATCTTAAGAATTGCACTACGTCCTACCTGTAACCTTAACTACATGTGGCTCCATACTTCCTGTTCTAGGACTGACAATCATGTTTTTGTTTAAAAAGTTGTTTGAAATCATCTTGCAACCCTATCTTTGTTTCAGAAAGTTTATATGGCTCCTTATGCTACCACTTCTGACTATGAACACCCTGTTACTCACAGCTTGCAGCCATATCTTTGATTCAAGAGGACATTAGGACTAATTTCTTTGTCCTGCTATTTTGCCTGCCATATTCCTTATCTCCAAATTCCCTTCCCATGGGCTGTATAGGTCCTGTCTTCTTCATGTCTAATATTGACATATCAAACCCCAACTTAGGGAGAGGCAGAATGTATATATAAATAAATAGCTCAGTTTAATTAATTGCATGCTTTAATTAATATGACCATGATGATTTGGGTGGGTATTTTTTCCTTCCCATCTTTTAAATTAACAATACCAACAATATTAGAAAGATCATAAAGACACTCTTTTAAACCCAATGTCATACTAGATTGGATAATCTAAAGAAATAGATTTTATGTATAAAAACTACAAAGGCTAACCCAAGGCAAGATATGTAACTTATGACTACAATGTCACTTATAACTTCAATGTAACTTAAAACTACAATGCAAGTTATGACTACAGTGTATCTTAAGACTACAATGTAACTTATAACAGAAATGAGATTGAAGCAGTAGTGCAAAGTTTCCCAGGTAAGATTAGCTGGGTTCACTGCTGACTTCTACTATGCCTTTAAAGAATGAAGAATAATGAATCTCGAGGTATTCTACAAAGTATATTAGCAGAACTCAATTAGTGAAGCCAATATTATTCTGATACCAAGTCAAAGACACAACATAAAAGGAAAATTATAGGCTACTCAATGATGAAAATAGACACAATATTCTCAGTAAAGTTGTGTTGTACTCAATTAAAGAACACATCATTCCAGAGGTGGCTCAATGTACGCATAAGTTCAAGTGTTGCCACAGATTCAAAGAGAGAAATCACAGGAGCATTTATTTAACAAGTGCAGGCTTTTGTTAAAATCCAGTCTATCAATTCTTTGTGTCTTTTATAGAGGCTAGCTAAAATATATATTTCATTTCGAGCCAGCTTCTGCTCACTGTTGACAAACATGGAGGGCAAAGAACAGGTGGAAGCCAGCCTGGTAGAGCACCCCCCTACCTGAGCACAAATTTTATCTTTGTGATTAAGAAGAGGCCAAACAGGTAACTGAGGCACACCTACCTCAGCTTCCCACAAATGAGGATCACAGGTGGAAAGCAGCATGTCTTCAAATCATTTCTTTGGACTTTGCTGGTCATCTGATTGCTCTGTGTGAGCCTGTACATGCAATTTGCCATTTAACCACTGTGTTTGTCATTTGCAGAGACTTTATACTACGTATGACACCCTTTCATTGTAAGTGTGACACAAGCAAAAAGCAGGAACTTCATATGCTCTGCCCTCATTGCCTAAAACACCTTTTCTCCACCTGCCTGGGTAATTTGTCTCCTAAACATTCAATCTGCCTCAAAAACCAACATGTCCGAAGGAAGGGCCACCTATGCTTTAACAAGTGTGAGGCACACACCAATAGCCACGTTGAGTATTGGTCCCCATTGTGGCAGGTCTAGTCAGTGAGCATATCATGGGTGCTTGAGAAGCAGAGTGGAGTCTCTGCTCTCTGCCTTCCACAATCCCCAGTTATCCTTCTGCTGTGTACCCTGGGATCAGACATCACAAGTCCCTGGCCATCTGAGCTTGCAGTATCCTTGACTTTCAAAATTTCAGATCATGAAGCAAATTAACCTCTTTCCCAAATACATTACCTAGTCTTGGGGCTTTTGACTGGAGGGAGATCAACTCCCAGAAGTAACATCTACAGATCCTCTGGAATTCTTCTGTAAGTTGTAAGAACACAGAATTTCATTCAAGTTCATTTACTTTTTTTCAAAATTTTATTATATATTTTCATCATTTACATTTCCAATGCTATCCCAAAATTCCCATATACCCACCTCCCCACTCCCCTAACCACTCACTCCCACTTCTTGGCCCTGGCGTTCCCCTGTACTGAGGCATATAAAGTTTGCAAGACCAAGGGGTCCCCCTTTCCAATAATGGCCAACTAGGCCATCTTCTGTTACATATACAGCTAGAGACAAGAGCTCTGGGGGAACTGGTTAGTTCATATTGTTGTTCCACCTATAGGGTTGCAGACTCCTTCATCTCCTTGAGTATTTTCTCTAGCTCCACCATTGGCAACACTGTATTACATCCAAGAATTGACTGTGATCATCCACTGCTGTTTCCCAGGCACCTGCATAGCCTCACAAGAGACACCTATATCAGGGTCCTCTCAGCAAAATTTTGCTGGCATATGCAATGGTGTCAGAGTTTGGAGTCAGATTATGGGATGCATCCCTGGGTGTGGCAGTCTCTAGATGGTCCATACTTTCACTTCAGCTCCAAACTTTGTCTCTGTAACTCCTTCCTTGGGTGTTTTGTTCCTATTTCTAATAAGGAGGAAAGTGTCCACACGTTGGTCTTCATTCTTCTTGAGTTTCATGTGTTTGGCACCTTGTGTCTTATATCTTGGGTATTCTTACTTTCTGGGCTAATATCCACTTATCCGTGAGTACATATCATGTGAGTTCTTTGCGATTTGGTTACCTTACTCAGGATTATACCCTCCAGGTCCATCCATTTGCCTAGGAATTTCATAAATTCATTCTTTTTAATAGCTGAGTAGTTCTCCATTGTGTAAATGTACCACATTTTCTGTATCCATGCCTCTTTTGAGGGACATCTGGGTTTTTTCCAGCTTCTGCACATTATAAATAAGGCTGATATGAACATAGTGGAGCATGTGTCCTTATTAGCAGTTGAAACAACTTTTGAATATATGCCCAGCAGTGGTATTGCAGGATTCTATGTTTGTTCTGTGTCCAATTTCTGAGGAACAGCTTGACTGATTTCCAGAGTGGTTGTACAAGCTTGCAATCCCACCAACATTGGAGAAGTTTTTCTCTTTCTCTACATCCTCGCCAGCATCTGCTGTCACCTGAATTTTTGATCTTAGCAGTTCTGACTGGTGTGAGGTGGAATCTCAGGATTGTTTTAATTTGCATTTCCCTGATGATTGAGAATGCTGAACATTTTTTCAAGTGCTTCTCAGCCATTCGGTATTCCTCAGGTGAGAATTCTTTGTTTAGCCCTGAGCCCCATTTAATGGGGCTATTGGTATGGGTTTCTATCCACATCTTCTGTTCTATCTCAGTGCCCTATATGACTGTCTCTAGGGCAGTACAGAAGTGTTCTTATCACTGTGGTTCTGTGGCATAAGTTGAGATCAGGAATAGTGATACCTCCAGAAATATCACTAGTTCTCAAAACTTCATTGCCATTTATGTTTCCATTTCAATTTTTAGGATGTCTTTTTAAATTTCTGTAATGTGTAATACAGGCATTATGGTGACAATTGCACTTTCACAATATTTACCCTTTCGGTCCCTGAGCATGGGAAGTCCTTTCATCTTCTTCTGTCTTTTTCCATTTGGCTCTGTTTTAAAGATTGTATTGCAAGTTTGTATTCCATTGCCTTGGTTTGGTTTATTCAAGGCATTGTGATAGTCTTGGGGTGATAATGAATCTGATAAGTTTTCTGTTTCTTTTTCCCCTATGCCTTTCATGGGTATATAAAAAAGCTACCGACTTTGTATGCTTATGTTATATTCTGAACCTCTGGAAGTGCCACTTTTGAACGTGTTTATTTCTATATGTTTATGTTGGGGTCCAGGTTTTGTTCACAAACCATATGCACATGGATCTCAGTCATACAAGGATAGGTTATTGAGCTCTATTGGTTGATTAAGGATGTAGACCAGACTCACAAGCTAGCTCTGACCTTGAGGCAGGATCCTCTATAGCTTTTGAGCCTTGCAATCCATAAAAATCTGTGCCAACTATCTCCACCATTCAGGATCAAGGCATAGGCCACTTCTTTAAGAACATGTCTTTGATGTACATTTATTCTGCTCTCATGGCTTGGGGGGTGTTCAAATATGGAAGCAGACTTGTCTTATCTAACATATTTTTCTTAACTTCTAATCAGGATGTCTTTACCTATACAAATGTCTCTTTCTGCCTAATAGTAGGATGTCAATTCCCAGGGAGGTCTTAGGAACTTTATTTGACCTCAAGCCAAAATGGAAGTCTTATTCCAAATACCTTCTTATATTGGTGTAAGTATCTCTCTTATGGTGGGTTCCATCCTAGTGACAGGGACTAAAAGGAAAATCAAAACAGGACATAATGAGGTGCAGGAAGTGCTACAGGTGGTTGGTTCTAGTCCAAGCATATTGTGGCTAACTATAGAAAGCAGTTCTAACTGACTTCTACTGTGATGAGTTTCCAAGAAGAACAAAGCAAAGCACATAAGAGAATATGCAACCACCTAAGGCAAGAGAAAATTTCCTCATAACAGCACATGAGAAAGTTTCCTTATATCATTAGTAACAGCACAGAAAGGCTGCTTACACAGGCAAGAATTACTTAGTACTTAACAGATTCCTGATGTGAAATCACATCACCTGTAAATAGAGTTTCTTAGGTTTCTTCCTCTATTCTTTTGCCCCATTTATTTTCTTCCCTTGCCTTATTGCTCTGATGAAGAGTGCATACATGATATTGAATAGAAGTAGAGAGTGGAGGCCCTTTTGTCTTACTGTATTGGCTAGTTTTGTGCTAATTTGACACAGCTGGAGTTATCACAGAAAAGGGAGCTTCAGTTGAGGAAAGGCCTCCATGAGATACAACTGTAAGGCATTTTCTCAATTAGTGACCAAGGGGGAAAGGCCCCTTGTGGGTGGTGCCATCTCTGGGCTGGTAATCTTGGTTTTATATATAGCAGGCTGAGCAAGCCAGGGGAAGCAAGCCAGTAATGAACATCCCTCCATGGCCTCTGCATCAGCTCCTGCTCCCTGACCTGCTTGAGTTCCAGTCCTGATTTCTTTCAGTGATGAATAGCAATGTGGAAATGTAAGCTGAATAAACCCTTTCCTCCCCAACTTGCTTCCTGGTCATGATGTTTTGTCCAGGAGTAGAAACCTGACTAAGAAAATTTGGTACCAGCATAGTGTGGTTATTCCTGTGACAACCTGACCATGTTTTGGGAGGACTGTGGAAGGACTTTGGAACTTTGGGCTTGAAGATCCATTTGTTGTTAAGAGCTCTGTCAGATGTTGTGTAGAAACTTGTAAGATAATGTTGAGAACAGTGCAGAAGATGGAGGTATGGCTTGTGAAATTTCAAAGGGAAAATTATAGACTCTTTTCAAGGCCATCTCTATTTTGATTGGGAAGATTCTGTGCTTCTGGTTAGGTGGGGCTGAATAATCAGCTGTGATTAACAAGATACCAGAACTACTGAAGTGAAACTTTTGCATTATTGGGACTATTGATGCTGGTTAGCTGGAGCTATGAAATTAACGGTGATAAAGAAGAGAACAGCATCGTTGAAGTGACATCTTCTGGAAAGTGTTTTCTGAAAGCACAGAGGCTGTGTTCCAGAGATAACCAAGGTTGTACTCCTGCTGCAGTGGGACTTGGAATTTTTTAAGGGTCATCCAGGTGGTACTGGTTTTGACGGCATGAAGGGGTCACACAGAGCACCTGAGGTTTGGCACTGTGAGAGGCCATGGAAGGCCATTGGTGAAGGTGCAGCCTTAGTTGCAATTGACGGCCCAGGACTGAAGGGGTCATGAAGTGTTTTGGAGATTCCAGTACCATGAGATGACCACCAAGATCAGCAACAGTGGAGTACAGGCATCTGGAGCCTAGTGGACAACGCGTGTGCTACAAAGGGCATGGCTGGAGAAGTGACCCAAGCCCTTGGAGGAGCCCAGAAGATCGTGAGTTGGATCCCAGACATTGGATGTTTAGAGATTGATTTTTGCTTTTGATTGTGACTGTCCCCTGATATTTCCCCTCTTGAAGGAAGAAACTATTTTAGTGGAGCTCACAGTTAAGAGACTTTTAATTGTAAAAAGACTGATTTTAAAAGATATTGGACATTTTAAAGGGATTGACTTTTAATATGTAAAGACTGTGGGACTTTGAAAGTTGTTTAGATCTTGGTGATGAAAAAGAAATTAAGGGTTGAGGCTTACTAGTGACGTGTTTATGTGTCAAGTTGACAAGGGGTCAATTGTACTGGCTAGTTTTGTGCCAACTTGACACAGTTGAAGTTATCACAGAAAAAGGAGCTTCAGTTGAGGAAATGTCTCCATGAGATACAATTGTAAGGCATTTTCTCAATTAGTGATCAAGGGGGAAAGGCCCCTTGTGGATGGTGCCATCTCTGGGCTGGTAATTTTGGTTTCATAAGAGAGCAGGCTGAGCAAGCCAGGGGAAGCATGCCAGTAAAGAACATCCCTCCATGGCCTCTGCATCAGCTCCTGCTCCCTGACCTGCTTGAGTTCCAGTCTTCTTGGTCATGATGTTTTGTCCAGGAATAGAAATCCTGACTAAGACACTTGCTCTTGACCTTAGTGGATATAATTTTAGTTTTCTTTTTACATTTCTCTTGAACTGTCCTGCAAGTTTATCATTCTTATACACATGCACACACACACACACACACACACACACACACATATACACCCACACCCCCCCACACACACACACACTATATACACACACACACACAAACACACACACACACACACACACACACACACACACACACACACATATTCCATCCATTCCTATTCGGTTATTATCCTTAATAAGTGGTTTTTTTTTTTCATGGAGTCCACTGCAATTTATCTAGTAGATATTAACAGATGCCTCCCCCTGCATTAGTTTAAATGCTATTTTTATTCCTGTCTTTGAGTTTGTGATGATGCACTGTGATGTGTGTACATTGAACCATCTCTGAAATGATGTGTTCTTGAATTGTGCTCAACATGACTTTACTAAGAATATTGTGTTTACTTTCATCATAGAGAGTAGCCTATGATTTTCTTTTCCTGTTGTGTGTTTGTTTGACTTTGGTGTCAGGGTAATATTGGCTTCACGAATTGAGTTCTCCTTATCTATTATGGAATAACTTGAGACTCATTAATCTTTTTTTTTCTTGTTTGACATTAGATATTTTCTTTATTTACATTTCAAAGGTTTCCTAGTTTCCCCTCTTAAAATTCTCTATCCTCTCCCCACTGTCTGTGCTCTCCAACCCACCTACTCCAATTCCTGGTCTTGACATTCCCCTATATTAAGTCATAGAGCCTTCACAGGACCAAGGACCTCTCATCCCAGTGATCACTGACTAGGTCATCCTCGTCTACATATATATTCAGAGCCACAAGTACCACCAGGTGTTTTCTTTGATTGGTGGTACAGTACCAAGGAACTCTGTGGATACTTGTTTGTTCATATTGATGTTCCTTCTATGGGGCTTTAGTCACCTTCAGCTCCCTGGATCTTTCTCTGGCTCCTCACTGATAAGTGGATATTAGCCCTGTAACTTAGGATACCCAAGATACAATTTTAAAAACACATGAAACTCAAGTAGAAGGAATTCCAAAGTGAGGATACTTTGTTCCTTTTTTAATGGAGACCAAAATACCGATGGAAGGAGTTACATAGACTAAATTTGGAGCAGAGTCTGAAGGAAAGACCATCCAGAGACACCCACCAAACCCAGACACTAAGCAGATGCCAATAATAGCCCCCTGACAGAAACCTGATATGGCTATCTTCTGCCAGGCTCTACCAGTGCCTGGCAAATACAGAAGTGGATGCTCACAGTCATCCATTGGAGACTCAATAATCTTAGTTCTTTAAAGGCTTGGTAGAATTCATCAGTGAACCCAGCTGATCCAGAAAACTTGACCTGGGAAACTTCTCACTACTGCTTCAATCTCATTTGTGGTGTAAGTTAAATTGTAGTTGTAAGTTTCATTGTAGCTATAAGTTACATATATTGCCTTGCTTTAGCCTTGTTAGTTTGCATTAATAAAATCTATTTCTTTGGACTTTCCAGAATAGTGTGACATTAATCTTTAAGTTATGCCTTTATGATCTTTCTAATATTTTGGCATTGTTATTGAAAGAAAGGAGGGGAAAAATACCCAACTAATCATCATCGCTATATTAATTAAAGGAAGCAATTAATTTAACCAAGCTATTTATTTGTGTATACAGCCTACCTCACCCTAAGTTGGGGTTCCATATATCAGCATTAGTCATGAAAAGATAAGACCTTTATAGCTCACAGGTAGGGAATTTCCCAATAAGGGATTTTGTGGGAAAAAAAATGCAGGGTTACAGGCAATGTGGCTTCAAATTCCCTCACAATAAAGGCTCAGTTTCCCATTTGAATTTTGTGCTTAAATCTTGTGTAATGGCTTTCTGGTCCTATTAAACATAAGAGGCAACTCAGTATTGCCTCTAAGCACTTGTGTATGCTCAGGATTTTTAACACCTCCTATATGATATTTTATCAATGGGAGAAATCCACACAGCCCCTGGTCTGGACTCCAGAAACCAGAATCCACAGACCCAGTGGTCCACAAAGGGAATTGTAACTACCAAACTTATAACCACCTTCATTTTGAAATTAAAACAATATAACTTATTAAAAAAATTATAATTTATTGAAATAGGATTTCTCTGTGTAGCCCAAGATGGCCCAGATTTGTTTATAGATTAGGTTGGCTTCAAATATACAAGAAACCTAACTGTCCTTGCCTTGGTCTCTTAAGCCTTGACATCAAAGTTCTGAATTTGTTTTTTCATCCATGTTTAAAAACATTTAAAGCCATTTTCATTTATTTCTCCCTTCTATGGAGATTGATACCTCTCTGGACAAATACATATTCCACTTTATCTTATTTTACACAAATACAAATATCCCCTTTATCACAATATAAATTTAATTTTTCCTATAATTAACTTGATTTTAATTTGTTTATATTTATGGTATAAGCCTATTTCAAGGACAATATATTTATATATCATGTGCTAGGATAAACTGTCCCAGTGTTCCCATGGATCCCACATTGAAAGAACCCAGTTGCTTAAGATAATATTGACATCGTACATATCTATTATTTCTCCCTTCTTTTTTTATGGTGAAAAAATTGTATATTTAGAATTAGCCATCTAGACTCACTTTAGATGACCCTAATCTTGTTGGCAACATCTAGAACATCATAATTAGGAGCCAAGCAAACATACTCCTTTTTCTCTCTGTCAGGCCTTGTCAGGGTACGGACTTTGGCCACATCAATGTCATAGAGTTTCTTCACGGACTCTTCCATCTGGTGCTGGTTGGTCTTGACATCTTTTATTTTCTTCATGGCTGGCTCCATGGTCAGGGGCAATTTGATAACTGCATATTGGTCAAGCTTGGTTCTCCTGGGCTCACTATTTTGAAGATATTTTGGCTTTCTCTGGAGCCACAGGGACTTGGGCTGCCAGAAGGTGGGTGATGTTCTGATCTTCTTTTTGTGGCTATAGATGCCTTTCAGCACTGCATTCTTAGTTTTCAAGGCCTTTGCTTTTGCTTCATCATTGGGAAGGCCCAAGGCTTCCTTCTTCACTTTTGGTGCCATCTTGGTGAAAAGGTATTTCTCCCTTCTAAATATATATTTACAGTAATTTTTATTTATTTCTTGATTCTATGGAGTTTAATATGTCTGTGGATAAATTGTGGTATATCCTAGAAACAACACCCTAGAAAAAACAATAAAGTAATCTTTCAACAAACCAAAAAGAAGACAACCACAAGAACAGAACGCCAACTCTAACAACAAAAATAATAGGAAGCAACAATTACTTTTCCTTAATATCTTTTAATATCAATGGAATCAATTCCCCCCAAAAAAGACATAGACTAACAGACTGGCTACCCAAAAAGGACACAACATTTTGATGCTTACAGGACACCCATCTCAGGGAAAAAGACAGACACTACCTCAGAGTGAAAGGCTGGAAAACAATTTTCCAAGCAAATGGTCTGAAGAAAGAAACTGAGGTAGCCATTTTAATATTGAATAAAATCAACTCCCGAACCAAAGTATTCAAAAAAGACAAGGAGGGACACTTCATACTCATCAAAGGTAAAATCCTCCAAGAGGAACTCTCAATTCTGAATATCTATGCTTCAAATGCAAGGGCAGCCACATTCACTAAAGAAACTTTAGTAAAGCTCAAAGCATGCATTGCAACTCACACAATAATAGGGGAAGACTTCAACACACCACTTTCATCATTTGACAGGTTGTGGAAACAGAAACTAAACAGAGACACAGTGAAACTAACATAAGTTATGAAACAAATGGATTTAACAGATATCTAGAGAAAATTTTATCCTAAAACAAAAGGATATACCTTCTTTTCAGCACCTTATGGTACCTTCTCCAAAACTGTCCATATAATTGGTCACAAAACAAGCCTCAACAGATACAAAAATAATGAAATTGGCCCATGCATCCTATCACATCACCATGGAATAAGGCTGATCTTCAATAACAACATAAATAATAGAAAGCCAATATTCATATGGAAACTGAACAACACTCTTCTCAATTATACCTTGGTCAAGGAAGGAAAAAAGAAAGAAATTAAAGACTTTTTAGAGTTTAATGAAAATGAAGACACAACAAACCCAAAATTATGGGACACAATGAAAGCATTTCTAAGAGGAAAAAATCATAGCCCTGAGTGCCTCCAAAAAGAATCTAGAGAGAGCACACACTAGGAACTTGACAACACACCTAAAAGCTCTAGAATAAAAGCAAGGAAATTCACCCAAGAGGAGGAGACAGCAAGAAATAATCAAACTCAGGTGCGAAATCAACCAACTAGAAACAAGAAGAACTATTCAAATAAACAACCAAACGGGGAGCTAGTTCTTTGAGAAAATCAACAAGATAGATAAACCCTTAGCCAGACTCACTAGAGGACACAGGAACAACATCCTAATTAATAAAATCAGAAATGAAAAGGGAGACATAACAACAGATCCTGAAGAAATCCAAAACACCCTCAGATCCTTCTATGAAAGGTTATACTCAAGAAAACTGGAACACCACGATGAAATGGACAAATTTCTAGACAGATACCAGGTACTAGAGTTAAATCAGAATCAATTTAATGATCTAAACAGTCACATATCCCCTAAAGAAATAGAAGCAGCCATTAATCGTCTACCAACCCAAAAAAGCCCATGACGAGATGGGTTTAGTGCAGAGTTCTATCAGACCTTCAAAGAAGATCTAATTCCAGTTCTACACAAACTATTCCACAAAAAAAGAAGCAGAAGGTACTCTACCCATTTCATTCTATGAAGCCACAATTACTCTGATACCTAAACTACAGAAAGATCCAACAAAGATAGAGAACTCCAGACCAATTTCCCTTACGAATTTCAATGCAAAAAATCCTCAATAAAATTCTCGCTAACCAAATCCAAGAACACATAAAAAAAATCATACATCCTGACCAAGTAGATTTTATTCCAGGGGTGCAGGGATGGTTTAATATACAAAATTCCATCAAAATAAACTATTATATAAACAAACTCAAAGACAAAAACCACATGATCTTCTCGTTAGACACAGAGAAAGCATTTGGCAAAATCCAACACCTATTCATGATAAAAGTCTTAGAAAGATCAGGAATTCAAGGCCCATACCTAAACATGATAAAAACAGTCTACAGCAAACCAGTGGCCAACATCAAAATAAATGGTGAGAAGCTGGAAGCAATCCCACTAAAATCAGGGACTAGACAAGGATATCCACTTTCTCCCTACCTATTCAACATTGTACTTGAAGTCCTAGCCAGAGAAATTCGACAACAAAAGGATATCAAGGGGATACAAATTGGAAAGGAAGAAGTCAAAATATCACTTTTTGCAGATGATATGATAGTATATATAAGTGACCCTAAAAAATCCACCAGAGAACTCCTAAACCTTATAAACAGCTTCGTGGAAGTGGCTGGATATAAAATCAACTCAAACAAGTCAATGGCCTTTCTCTACACAAAGGATCAACAGGCTGAGAAAGAAATTAGGGATACAACACCCATCTCAATATTCACGAATATTATAAAATACCTTGGTGTGACTCTAACTAAGGAAGTGAAAGATGTATATGATAAGAACTTCAAGTCTCTGAAGAAAGAATTTAAAGAAGATCTCAGAAGATGGAAATATCTCCCATGCTCATGATTTGTCAGGATAAATATAGTAAAAATGGCTATCTTGCCAAAAGCAATCTACAGATTCAATGCAATCCCCATCAAAATCCAACTCAATTCTTCAACGAATTAGAAAGAGCAATCTGCAAATTCATCCAGAATAACAAAAAACTTGGATAGCAAAAACTCTTCTCAAGGATAAAAGAACCTCTGGTGGAATCACCATGCCTGACCTATAGCTGTACTACAGAGCAATTGTCATAAAAAAAACTGCTTGGTACTGGTATAGTGAGAGACAAGTAGACCAATGGAATAGAATTGAAGAACCAGAAATGAACCCACACACCTGTGGTCATTTGATCTTTGACAAGGGGGCTAAAACCATCCAGTGGAAAAAAGACAGCATTTCAACAAATGGTACTGGCACAACTGGTAGTTATCATATAGAAGAATGTGAATTGATCCATTCCTATCTCCTTGTACTAAGGTCAAAACTAAGTGGATCAAGGAACTCCACATAAAACCAGAGACACTGAAACTTATAGAGGAGAAAGTGGGGAAAAGCCTCGAAGATATGGGCACAGGGAGAAAATTCCTTACTAGAACAGCAATGGCTTGTGCTGTAAGATTGAGAATTGACAAATGGGACCTCATAAAATTGTAAAGCTTCTGTAAGGCTAAGGACACCGTCAATAATACCAAAAGGCCACCAACAGACTGGAAAAGGATCTTTACCTATCCTAAATCACATAGGGGACTAATATCTAATATATATAAAGAACTGAAGAAGGTGGACTCCAGAAAATGAGATACCCATTAAGAAATGGGGCTCAGAATATATGGGCACAGGGAGAAAATTCCTTACTAGAACAGCAATGGCTTGTGCTGTAAGATTGAGGATTGACAAATGGGACCTCATAAAGTTGTAAAGCTTTTGTAAGGCTAAGGACACCGTCAATAGTTCCAAAAGGATACCAACAGACTGGAAAAGGATCTTTACCTATCCTAAATCACATAGGGGACTAATATCTAATATATATAAAGAACTGAAGAAGGTGGACTCCAGAAAATCAGATACCCATTAAAAAGTGGGGCTCAAAACTAAACAAAGAATTCTTGCCTGAGGAATACTGAATGGATTAGAAGCACCTGAAAAAAATATTCAACATCCTTAATCATCTGGGAAATGCAAATCAAAACAATCCTGAGATTCCATCTCATACAAGTCAGAATGGCTAAGATCAAAAATTCAGTTGACTACAGATGCTGCCGAGGATGTGGAGAAAGAGGAACACTTCTCCATTGTTGGTGGGATTGTAAGTATGTACAACCACTTGGAAATCAGTCTGGTGGTTCCTCAGAAAAATTGGATATCATACTACTGGCTGATCCCGCAATACCACTCCTGAGCATATATCCAGAAGATGTTCCAACTGGTAAGAAAGACACATGCTCCACTATGTTCATAGAAGCCTTATTTATAATAGCCAGAAGCTGGAAAGAACCCAGATGCCTCTCAACAGAGGAATGGATACAGAAAATGTGGTACGTTTACACAATGGAGTACTACTCAGCTATTAAAAACAATGAATTTATTGAATTTCCTAGGCAAATGGATTGACCTGAAGGGCATCATCCTGAGTGAGGTAACCCAATCACAAAAGAACTCATATGATATATACTCACTGATAAGTGGATATTAGCCCAGATAATTAGAATACCCAAGATACAAGATACAGAGCAAATGAAACTCAAGAAAAACAAAGATCAAAGTGTGGACACTTTGCTACTTCTTAGACCTGGGAACAAAACACCCATGAAAGGAGTTACAGAGACAAAGTTCAGAGCTGAGACAAAGGATGGACCATCCAGAGACTACCATATCCAGAGATCCATCCCACAATCAGCCACCAAACACAGACTACACTAGCAAGATTTTGCTGAAAGAACCCTGATATAGCTGTCTCTTGTGGGACTGTGCCAGGGCCTAGCAAATACAGAACTGGATGATCACAGTCAGCTATTGGATGGATCACAGGGCCCTCAAGGTTGGATCTAGAGAAAATACCCAAGAAGCTAAAGGTATCTGCAACCCTTTCTGTGGAACAACAATATAAAGCAACCAGTACCCCTTGGAGTTCATGTCTTAACTGCATATGTATCAGACGTTGGCCTATTCAGCCATCAGTGTAAAGAGAGGCCCATTGGTGGGGCACACTTTATATGCCTCAATACAGGGAAACGCCAGGGCCAAGAAGAGGGAGTGTGTGGTAGGGGCTGGTGGGGGGAGGTTTTGGGGGACTTTTGGGATAGCACAGGAAATGTAAATGAGGAAAATACCCAATAAAAAAATTAAAAAAGCGTGTCTGCCATTAAACATTTGAACCTTGAGCAGACTAGTTGTCTTGGTTCCATTATTTCTCAACCCCACTAGACTCTTTCTTTTCTTTCAGTTCCAAGATGCCTTCCAGGCTCGAACCCGGATATGAGAGCTGCAGGCCAGCCTCAACAATTTGGTGAACCAATGTGGAACCTGGAAAAAGCAGAGGACATTTGGAAGAAGCACTGCTATTTTGGAGCTCCGTGGAAGAAGAAAAGAATTAATGAAAATCCATACCAGAGAAAGTTGGAACGGGCTAAGCTGGAACAGTGTTAAACACTCACACTGGATTCACTTAGGTTCAGCAGTGAGTTATCCGGGAACTAGGAACTCAACAGGCAGGCAGTTGGCCGCAGCTTCCAGAAGCTGCCTTTTTAGGAGAGAAATAAAAGGGTTTAATAAAAGGGATTTAATAATCAGGCAGATGGTCACAGTTGGAAACTGCATCAGGCACAAGGAAAGTGGATTTTGAAACTCTCCCAGGTACAGAGAGAAAATTGGGGAATCCCCTCCTGTGTGCATGCTGGCTGTTGTCTTTGTTCTGAGTGTCCCTCTTATGTTTCCGGAAACAAACTTGTGCTCATTGTGTTGGTCTATTGTCTGTGTTTTATCCCGTGTCTCTGAAACATGGCACAGTCTGAGTTTAGATCTGCCTGAGTTTGGTTTCTCTGGTGTTTATAAATGATGGGGTTTTCTGAAACGTGTGCTTGTAATAGAAAATTAGCTTAAAATTGTTAACTCAGAGTTGGAGTCCTTCTAAACAATATGTGGCAGGAGCAAACACAGGAAAACAGGTCTTTAAAGATACTTCAAAAGAGGGATAATCTTTGGGCCAGGACTCCAGCAGAGTGCTCAGATTGAGAAATGTTTGAGCTCAGGTAGATGTGGAGCTCAGCTCTGAGCAGCCTCAGGGAGATTTGTGTGGCATTTCTTTTGTCTCACAAATTGTGACTGGGGAAGTTCCTGGGACCTCACCTCTCCCTGCCTTCAGGGAAGATTCCTTAAGATTCAGAGGCAATGTCTTTTAATTCTTAGGTTTTTATACCAGAAAATCACAGACCTGAAAGTCTAAGAAAGAAAATCGATTTGCTTCAAAATGTTCCAGGAGATGTTAATTGGCTAAGACCTCACCCTAAACTTGCCACAGGAGAACTTAAGCCTTTGTCAGGTGCTATTAAATGAGACAACAATTAACTGGCAAAGAACAAAAGGCATTGCAGAAATTAAAGAAGGCTTTTATAGTTGTTATCAATTATAATCAATGGTAATTAAATATTAGCTGCCTATTTTAGTTCCTGATTATTAAAGGTGCCCACAAGAATTCCTTGGCTAGATAAAATATTGTTGTAAATATCATCCCTTTTCACCTCACAGTAAAGTTTCAGCATCCTATTAAGTCCTCTGTGGTGCTAACAAAAAATTGTAAGAAAAATTCATATATTTTAGAATAACTATAACAAAAATTGTCTTAGAAACCTAAGTGCCTGTTCCTTGTTCCAAAGAGCAATTAATTTGCTTATTACAGAATATTACTATTTGATCTATTGCATATCATCAATTTAAATAAAATTGACACTCATTATCCCAAAGATAAGTTAAAAAAAATTGTTTTTAATGCATGCTTTTGTATCTTCTATAAATTCATGCATGCATGCATCCCATTTACTGTGTTTAAAAAGAGCCCTCTTATGGGAGAAAAGGATATGTGAATTGGAACACATGCTTACTCTTTTGAGCGTCCCCCTGCTTCAACACAGATAATTAAATTGTGTCCTGTAGATGATGTTTTAAAATGTTGAATAATCAAGCTTAATTTGTATCTTTATTAACATATATATCTCAGAGCTTACAATTGCTTAAAATTGGTCATCACTCAAATGCTACTAATTATCAAGCTTGCAATTACTTGTGCTACTCATAAGAAAACATACTGTTCCTTTAAAAGAACTCTTTTTAGACAGTTAAGAAATTGTTCTGGGTTGCCTGGAAAAGACCCCCAGGATTTGCCTTTGTTCTATAGAGATTTACAAAAAGCTGTAGCTAAAAGAGGATTACAGGTAGCCCCTGAAAAGATACAAACTCAGGATTCTTATAATTATTTGGGCTTTAGACTTATTGATCAAACTGTTTCTCTCCAGAAGATAGTTATTCGCAGAGACAACTTAAGGACGTTGAATGATTTTCAAAAATTGTTACGTGATATTAATTGGATTTGCCCCTATTTAAAGCTCACTACAGGGGAGTTAAAACCTTTATTTGATATTCTAAAAGGGAGTTGTGATCCTACATCCCCTAGACCCCTAACCTCAGAAGGATTGTTGGCCTTACAACAAGTGGAAAAAGCTATTGAAGAGCAATTTGTAACTTATATAGATTACTCTTTGCCATTATTTCTGTTAATTTTTAATATGATTCATGTGCCTACAGGATTGTTATGGCAAAAGTCTCCTCTAATGTGGATACATTTGAGGATTTCTCCTAAACGCAATATCTAGCCATATTATGAAGCAATAGCCCAGATTTGTATCACTGGAAGGAAACAGGCACCACCTTATTTCAGCAAAGATCCAGATATTATTGTTCAGCCTTACAACTTAAGTCAAGACACTTGGCTGAAACAGCATAGTACAGATTGGTTGCTTGCTCAAATAGGGTTTAACCGAACTATAGACAGCTACTACCCTCAAGATAGGTGATAAAAATTTTAAATGTAAATGAGGTGATATTTCCTAAAATGACTTCCTTACAGCCTTTATATAATGCTCTATTGATTTTTACTGATGGCTCCTCTAAAGAGTGAGCTAGATATCTTATAAATAATGAACAGGCAATCATAAAGACTCCTGGCCTCTCAGTTTAATTGGCAGAATTAACAGCAGTACTGAATGTCTTTCAGTCTGTGCATGAGGTTTTTAATATTTTTACTGATAGTTTATATGTTGCACAATCAGTACCCTTATTGGAGAACTGTGGTACTTTAATATGCCAGCAGGATCCCTGTTTTCACAATTATAAAACATCATTCTTGCCTGAAAACCCCCATTCTATATTGGCCATATAGGATCTCATTCTGGTCTTTCTGGACCTTTAACTGAAGACAATGATTGCATCAACAGAGCTCTAATGGGAGAAGCCTTAATTTCAGATCTTGTTGCTTTGGCCAAACATGATCATGAAAAATTTCATCTCTCCTGCCAAAACTTAAGGCTTCGATTTAAGATTACTAAGGAGCAGGCAAGAATGATTGTAAAACAATGTCCTAAATGTATTACATTATCTCCAGTGCCACATTTAGGAGTTAATCCACGAGGTCTTATGACTAATCATATTTGGCAAATGGATGTAGCTCATTATGCAGAATTTGGAAAATTAAAATATATACATGTTTGTATTGATACTTGTTCAGGATTTCTTTTTGCTTCTCTGCATACTGGAGAAGCCTCCAAAAATATAATTGATCATTGCCTACAAGCCTTTAATGCCATGGGATTGCCTAAACTTATTAAGACAGATAACGGACCATCATATTCTAGCAAAAATTTACTTCATTTTGTAAAGAATTTAGCATCAAATAAAAAACTAGAATTCCTTATAACCACATGGGACAAGACATAGTTAAACGTGTTCATCGCATCTTACAAAATTGGCTTTTAAAAACAAAACAGGGGCAGTTGTATCCCCCAAGGTCACCAAAGGCACATCTTGCTTTTGCTTTATTTGTTCTAAATTTTTTGCAAACTTATTTTAAAGGTCAGTCTGCAGTGGATCTCCACTGGCATCCAGTTACTTCTAGTTCTTATGCCATGGTAACATGGCAGGACCCATTTACTAATGAATGGAAGGGTCCAGACCCAGTCCTAATCTGGGAAAGGGGCTTGGTCTGTGTTTTTTCACAAAAAGAAGTCTGAGCACAATGGCCTCCTGAGAGATTAGTTCGACAAGTACACATAGATCTTGAATCTTCTAGTAAATAGGACTCTAACCTTGATTATGGCTAAAAATCCTCTTTAGACAAAAAGTTAAATTAGAGCACAGCCTCTACTCCCAGGGAAGCTGTAAGCCTTTCTGCAATTCCCAAATCACACTGGGAGCTCTAAGTCTAGCCTGATCTTTGATAATTTGCAATTGAATGTAGTACCTGGATTTCCTCCAAAGAAGTTTTTGTACTGTGCCTTTCACTGTCTCCACTTTGTTTTTCAAGCAGGTCAATCAATGCCCTTCAGCCTGACTGCAGCAGGCGTGCATCCCTGCCCACAACAGCGCACAGGTGGCAGTTATTAATTTTTATCAAGAAGAATTCTAAGTACATATTGTGACTTTGGTCTGATTTGGGAATATGGTGTGCTATGAGGGTTGGCTAGTCAATGACTGGCAACCAAATCCCAGATAATACCAATCTAGGACATGGATACATGCCAAAAGTCTGTGGCTGTTAATAATACACCATAAAGCAATGCTTGTGTGAATTATGACACAAACTAGCTACATGAAACATCCTATGACAGAATTGGATGGTTTGAGAGGATCTGAGATCCTAAGGCAGGCACGGCCACTACCCACCATAATTTCCAGGCAGGACCTGGAACATAAATAAATTTTATGCATCAGTCCAGGTTTTATTAAATATTAATAACAGAGAGGAGATGTAGCCTCCCACAAGCCTGAAGCAGGCTGAACCAAAACTTGTCATTACTGCCACTAAGGAGATTATCTAGGGTGGAGCCTTCCTACCTAGATCACTCTATTGTTCAGACACTGTCCCTGTTCTCTATACAAGATACTGTTACCTGCTGAGAGGACCCAGAGCTATTCTGGAGACTATGCCCTATCCTGCATGTCATCACCTGTGCTGGGTCAGGATCCAAGGATGAATTTGCGGGAATGAACTTTCCTCCCTCTTTTATAAAGTATGTCTGCCATTAAACATTTGAACCTTGAGCAGACTAGTAGTCTTGGTTTCATTATTTCTCAACCCGCCTAGGCTCCCTCTTTTGTATCACTTCCAAGATTCCTTCCAGGCTCGAATCTGGACATGAGAGCCGTAGGCCGACCTCAACAGTTTGGGAGGCTCAATTTCATCCTAACTTAGAATCACACATGCCAAATTTGTATTTTTGTCCTAGTCCTCCCACCCCTAACACAGCTTCAAGGAAAACCTCACAGATAAGAAACCAGTTCTCCCAAACACCTAATATTAAGATAACAGTGTATGTTTTCCATTTGGCAATCTGACACTAATTTTTTTTTTAAAGTGAATGTGTGCCAGATATTGGTGTTCCCAAAATGTTATAGAAAATTTTAATCTCAACCTGGGGTTTCCACCCAAACTTTGATTCTTTAGTTCCTGGATAAAATACACACAGAACCTTTATATTTACCATAAGCTTTAATCATCATAAGAACTGGATCGATAACTCTATGCTAGTAGAATCTAAGTTTCTGAATTATTAACTACAACTTATTGTGTTTCATTTGGGCTCTCCAATTGGCCAGCCCTCAAAATCACATTTTTCTGGTTCACTTATGCCATCGTGGTTTTTCCTTCTTCCTCCTGCACCTTCGTCTCATGGTCCTCTTCTGACCCCAAGCCTGAGAAACCTATACTCCATCTATGTCTGTTATGCTCAGCTATTGGCTGTTGGTATCTTTATATACCAATCAGTAATGACTTGGTGCAGAGTCACAGGTCTAAGTGCAGATTCTAGGCCTTGGGGGACCACATTTAGCATTAAAATAGACAGCAAGACCAAACCTCAACAAAACCCCCACATTTAAACCATGGTAGAAAACCCCTGAAATGTATAGTCCTAGAATATCTGATTACACAATTTATCCTAGAAGGTGTATTTCTATGTATTTTTGCAAGTACATTTACCATGTACCTCAGCTTGGTTCATGAGAGTAAAACACAGAACCTATGAGGGGCAAGTATCACTCAGTGGAGCTCAGAACTGACCTGTAGACTGTCCCTCAGAATAAGTTATCACATCTACCGTTGAATCAAAATTTAGTGCAGACCAACCAATGAATGGGATCATAAAACATGAATTCATGTGGTCAGGCATAGTAAGAAAGAACCTTTTCCTTTTAAACAGTAACGCAGAAGATAAACCCATAAGTTGTGTTTTCTTTTTATTCAAATGGGTGTTTTACTATTAGTTATGAGTACAGACATGGAAGGGTTATGTACTTGTGTATGTAGGTTCCCTGAGAGGCCAGAAGAGAACAGGTTTTATAGTCATTGCAAGCTAGCTATCCAGGGTTCACCCTTATGCCACCAACTTTTCTTGCACTTTTTCTATATCAGAGCCCCTTGATTCCAATATGGAGATTCTAGATTTTTATAAATTTCACCAATAATGTCTCAGGACCAATTTGGGCATAATTGAATGAATAACTGTGTTTCTAGTTACTTTGTATTGCACATCTGATTTTCTTATATAAGCTTTACTCCTGATATAGATTTTTTTCAACCACATTGCCAGTGACTGTAGAGTCACTTTCTAGTGGGGAAAATATCCTGGTATGCAGAGATGTGTCAGTGGCTAAGAGCTCTACCAGAGGACAAGGATTCTCAGTACCTATGACAGCTTATATCTGTCTATATCTCCAATTCCAGAGGATCCAAGGAGACCCTCTTTTGGTCTCTAGCTCACAAAGACCATCTCATGGTAACCAGACTTTCATGCAACCATGATAATACAGAATTAAAATAAATGCACTTTTTATATAGCGTTTAGCACAACCCTACACTCTCACAGTAACAACTTCATGCTTTGTACACATTCTGCATCAGCAACTCCTATGAATACCTGTTACTCTGAAAATGGCTGACTACAGAGACATGTTTTCTATGGGAATCTAAGATTGCTTAGAGTTGGTGTCTCCATCTATACAACTCAACAACATTTGCCCAGTCTTTCCAATCATGAAATCATGATCCTACTTGGAATTTTTTTCATTGCCCTAACATGAATGACCCTACATAACTGCCTTCTCTCTCTCTCTCTCTCTCTCTCTCTCTCTCTCTCTCTCTCTCTCTCCCTCTGTCTCTCACTCTCTCTCTCTCCCTCCCTCCCTTTCCCCCTTCCATCACCCTCTCACTCTCTTTTTCTATCTCTGTCTCTCTGTCTCCTCCCCCACCCCATCCCCCTGTCTCCCTCTTTCTCTTTCTCTGTTTTTCTTTCCTTCTTTTTTCTTTCTTTCTTTCCTTCCTTTTTCTTTCTTTCTTTCTTTCTTTCTTTCTTTCTTTCTTTCTTTCTTTCTTTCTTTCCTTTTTTCTTTCTTCCTTCCTTCCTTCCTTCCGTTCTTTCTTTCTTTCTTATGTTTTTGAGTCAAGAACAAATGACAACCTGTATGAGTAGGTTTGTTCCTCTTCTACCACGTAGGTCTTGGAGTTTAAACTCAGGTTGCCACGCTGGGGAAAAAATGCCTTTAGCTATTGAGCCACAGTACCAGTCCCACAGCTGACATATTAAAAGGTCAGCCCACATGCATCTGAATAGAAATAAGGGAATAATATTAATTCCAAGGTCATTGGGTGAACATATGGTTTCCTTTGTCATCTGTTTTCATTGCATTAAAAAATATCAGAATTAAGGTTTCCTGTGCATTGTTTCAGTCCTTTCTATGGTAATCTCTGTACACCACTGCAGCAAGAGAAGGAGCAGAACTTTGGAACACCAGCAACTATGGCCACCAAGGATCTGTATGTGTCTGTTGTGCAACATGATGATGTTCATGCCTATGAAGGGTCATGCCTTGAGAACTTCATTACCCATAAGTCTCAGCTTGGTGTCTGAGGGTGAAACTTCCAGCTTTTGTCAGGCTGAGGCTTTGTCTGTATGGGATATGAAGAATCTGAATTTGGGCTACTGCAGCGAGTTAAGGAACTCAGAAACTCAAGAAAACTATGTACGTCAGGCTCAGGAGGACACTGCTTATGTGATTGAGATACAGGCTGACAGGGAGCCTGGAACTACCTTGCTCAGCCCCTGATGTGCAGGTGACTGCCATGTGGACACCCTACCTGGGAAGGTGCTGTGTCCCCAGGAAGTACTTGAGTGCAGCCAAGTGCACATTAGAAGTCAGAGCTGTGCCTGCCCAGGTCTTTTCAACTCGGCCCAGATGATCAGGACCAGGGAGACTTCCTTGAGTAAGTTTCTCTGTTTCTCTCACCAAGTGCAAGGAGGCCCTGAGAAGTTTTCTCTCCATGTGGAAAGGCTTGAAGATTCGTGTGAGGAGTGATGGAAACTGCACTTTTGAGCAGAGGGACTTTAATTCTGATGGAGCTGGTGTCATCATGATGAGCTGAAGAGACTCCTTCCTAGACAGGATTGGAAAATGTCTCTAGAGTTTGCTCAGAGGGAAAAAGGACTTCGAGTTGAGTGTGAGGTAGGGCTCCAGTGTGGAAGTAGTTTTGTGAACTATAATTTTAAATGTATTATTATCATTATTCTAGTTATGAGACATTTATGTACATATGGTTGTATATGTTTTCTTCATATATGTATTGATGTATATGTAAAACACAGAAGTTAGGCTACTGTATTGTAGGGCAGGGATGGAGGTACATGAAGGCCTTTGATTGTACTCTCATAATCTCTCTTCTACCATAGAATTTCATAAAATTCCAAATTTTCTGACTTGGGATAGAGACACTGTGGTGGAAACCTGCTAGCTAGTAGCAGAGAAAGCAGTCAGTTGACCTTCCTACTCCACTGATGTCCCAGAAGGAAAACTCTCCATCTCCTTCCCCATGATATCTTAAATTGCCTTCATCTCAAACATGCTCCTTCATCTTTCCTTAGTTATCTTATGTTTACTCCCTGATAACTTGTTGCTCTTACTGCCTCTTGACCTATCATTTACATAATTTACTGCTTGCTTACAGAAAGCTCTTGGTTTAAAGATGTGTGCTAGCGCTGAGCCACGCCAAAACAAGAAACAGATTTTTTTAATTAAGTCTTGTGGTTCACAGTGTGATGAGATATCCTGAAACAAGTATGGGTTCTCTCAAAATGTCACCCCATCACAAGTTTCTATAGCTTCATAGACACTCATGAGCTAAGCAGATATAATGAGAGGGTATCTCATGTTATCTTGCCATAAATATTGCACTCATATGTTAACTAGAAATTAGTCTTGAAATAACTTGCCTTTACCTCTGATTATTAGACCTGTATTCTGATCAGACATAGATACTCAGTCCAAAACAGCATATGTGTGGATAAATCCCAGCATCTGACTACCAGTAGCATGTCCTTTAGGAAGTATAACAGGTACCTGAATTGATGTGTGCACATCCTGAAGTGAGACAGCTGGCAGTCGGTTGTAGTTTAGTATCATGTCTTGCACGATCAGAGAGCTAAGATTCAGGATCCAGGACTAGAGTGGCAGCTGAGGATCTGATCCCTGTTTGTGGGATATTAGTGACTGTGGAAGCTTTAGAGTTTGTGGGGAAGGTCTTCAGAATCAGGTTTTAATGGACATTTGTGGGACCAATGGAACTCTGGAGATGTGAGAAGCAAACCTGGAGCAAAAGTGGTTTTGAGGCATGTCCAAATCCCGACAATATTGTCCTGAGATGAGCAGGACTAGGACTCCATGTCCTAGACTGCTTAGAACTGGCCCGCCACATTTGCCCCAATAGTGAAAGTTACATAGTCCAGTAGCCAGGTTAGATGTCATTTGTTTCCCCTTACAAGGTCATGTTCAACTGCAAATGAGGCATTTCCAGCACCATGGCTTCAACCACTGATATACATTCACCATCGAAGTCACATTTCATCCCCAAAGGTTTAAATACCTGTTTTTCCACCCAATTAAATGACCTGTCTCAGTGAAGCTTGTCTTCCAAGAGTGTTCTCAACGCATTCACTGCTGCTTGGGGTTTCTCTCACTTTCTTCCTCTCCCTCCCACCTCTCTCACACACATACAAACATCAGCTATCCCCACCACTATAGGTGACCAGAGTGTGGACAACATATGTTCACTGGCACAGGAGTGGAGAGCAGGAGATAGGCTTAACACAGTAGCTTCTGGGACAGTGCCAGTGAAGGCCAAAGTCCAGGCCTCTGGATGGATCATCATTGTGATTTCAGGTACAGAGAAAAGGAATATCTTCTGTTTGTCTGGGAGAGTCCAAGGGGATTAGAGGCAAAGAGGGGACAAAAGGCCACCTGAGGCTTTTGATGTCTATAGCTAAACAGAAGAAAATGTTGTCTGCTGATATGGAAAGATCAGTTGCATCATTTTTTATAATGAATGTTAAGAAGTAGGTTTGGAGCTTTGTTGAATCTGAGATGTCCTAGAGAAGTGTCTGTGAAGGCCTTGAGTGTATGTCTGGACACAAGTCTGGAGAAATTCAGGACCAAGATTCCGAATGAAGACCAAGTAGGTATTTTGGTGATGTATATGAGGATGGAAGTATAAGTTGGTTATTCTTAGGGAAGGAAACATTCAGAGAATTGTGGCAGTGGTGCTAAGTGTAAGGAAGTGGGTGGTCCACTTAATAACACTGGACTTATCTCTCAGAATGAGATGGCTGTCACAATGACAGATGAGGATTTATCAAATATATGGGTTAGAATGATGTTTGGCAAGGGACCAGGGGTGCAAGAGACACACATTGTGTTGGGTATGAATCAGAACAGTCATAAAGGTTGGTGGTAATGATGCAGGTTACTAACTGGGAGGCAGGTAACTACCTGTGAGAAAGGTAACTAAATGTGAGGAATGTGACTAAATGTGAGGCAAGTGACAGGAACTGTGATGAAGATAACTGTGAGGTTGATGACAGTGAGTCTGAGGCAGGTGACTAACTGTGAGGCAGGTGACTGTAAGGCAGGTGACAGGACCTGTGATATAGGTGACTGTGAGACACGTGAATGGGAGGTAGGTGAAAGGGACTGCGAAGCAGGTGACTGTGAGGCAGGACCCCTTACCTGTGAATATTCCCCATACTGTTGTGGTGACCCTGGCAGGAATGTGGAGATCTGCCCTTGGGCTAGGAGATAAGTTCATGGTTAAATAAGAGAATTATTGAATTCTTCAGAACTAAGGAATCTGGGCTTTTTGTTAATGCAATTTTAAAAGGAGCTGTTTCATGTATATCTTGGCTATCTTCTGAATAAATGATACAGAGGCCATTCTATTTATCTAATCAAGCATTATAGCAGAAAAAGTGGGAAGCCATTAATCTGCTCTAATTATTTAAGCTAAACTGCCTAACTTCCAACAACATTCCCCAAGATACTTGGGGGGGGGTGCAGCAAACTTTATTGATAGAATTCAAGATAGTAGGGAGGGCTCCCTAGGCCCCTCCTGTTATGGGGGACAGGGGTGAAAATTGTGATGGAGATGCTCAGTGTTGGGGGCCAAGTTGGGATAGGGACTCCTCAGCAACCGAGGGCCTCTCTCTTGCTCTCAGTGTCCTTGCTGTGGTGGGTGGTCCAGGGTTTCTTACACCTTGGAGGCCATGTAGGCAATGAGGTCCACTACCCTGTTGCTGTAGCCATATTCATTGTCATACCAGGAAATGATCTTGACAAAGTTGTCATTGAGGCCAATTCCAGCCCTGGCATTGAATATGGAAGAGTGGGAGTTGCTGTTGAAATCACAGGAGACAACCTGGTCCTCAGTGTAGCCCAAGACGCCCTTCAGTGGGCCCTCAGATGCCTGCTTCAGCACCTTCTTGATGTCATCATACTTGGCATGTTTCTTCAGGCAGCACATCAGATACACGATGGACACATTGTGGGTAGGAACACGGAAGGCCATGCCAGTGAGCTTCCCATTCAGCTCTGGGATGACCTTGCCCACAGCCTTGGCAGCACCAGTGGATGCAGAGACGTTGTTCTGGGCAGCCCCAAGGCCATCATGCCACAGCTTTCCAGAAGGGAAATCCACAGTCTTCTGAGTTGCAGTGATGGCATGGACTGTGGTCATGAGCTCTTACATGATACCAAAGTTGTCATGAATGACCTTGGCCAGGGAGGCTAAGCAGTTGGTAGTGCAGGATGCATTGCTGACAATATTGAGTGAGTTGTAACATTTCTCATGGTTCACTCCCATCACAACCATGGGGCATCAGCAGAAGGGGCATAGATGATGACCCTTTTGGCTCCACCCTTCAAGTGGGCTCTGGCCTTCTCCATGGTGGTGAAGACACCAGTAGACTCTACGACATACTCAGCACTGACCTCACCCTATTCGATGTTAGTGGGGTCTCTCACCTGGAAGATGGTGATGGGTTTCCAATTGATGACAAGCTTCCCATTGTCAGCCTTGACTGTTCCATTGAATTTGCCATGGGTGAAGTCATATTGGAACATGTAGACCATGTAGTTGAGGTCAAAGAAGAGGTCGTTGATGGCAACAACCTCCACTTTGCCATGTGGAGAGCAGATGGCAGCCCTGGTGACCAGGCACCCAATATGGCCAAATCAGTTCACACTGACCTTCACCATTTTGTCTACTGGACAAGGCTGGCACTACACAAGAAGATGCAGCTGTCTCTGGAATAGTGAGGAGCAGAGATCTGGCTGTCTCTGCTCCAGGTGTTTTCCCATGGTGTCTTCTTAAGACCCTTTCCTGGTAGCTGAATTCTCTTTTTCTTTTTCCTACTCTCCCATGGCTGATGGAAGTGCATCCTTGTTTTTGATTCTACCCAGCCTTTGGTATATCAGTTTTTATTAACAAATCAGAGAATAAATTGTTCAATAACAGACCTGGTCTCAAATAATTAGTTGAAGACTGTTGAGATAGTGCAGTGATTAAAGGTGCACTGATTGAAGGTGAACACCTGAGTTCAAATTTCAGAACCCACCTGGTAGAAGAAGAGAAGTAACTTCTCTAAATTGTCATTTAACCTTCCACACACACACACACACACACACACACACACACATACACAGCTTGATACCTCTGTCTATACACAGTCACACAGAAACAAGCACACAAACACATGAACACACACCTACAAATGTCTGTGAAAACTGGCATCAGTAAGCATTAAGAAAGCTCCTAATGAAAAAAATATGAAACAATTTGACAAACAAAGTAAATAACACATTAGATTGTACTATAATGGTAAAATAACCTATAAACCCATGCTGGTGTGAATGGTTGCATGGCAGGTAAATGAACATTACTGAACCCGGCGGGATCTGCGGAACCCAGAGGTCTCTCCACTCTGCAGGACCCCTAGCAACCCAGGATCTCAGAATCATGGGTGAGTGGAACTGAACATCAGCATCAAAGAATCCCATAGTGTCTTGTGCCAGCAGGAAGAGGGACAAAGGAGCCCCGAACTACCAGAGGCTGGGATTCATTCTGGTTTGGGCCAGCCCAGCCATCTTCTCTGAACCCAGTGGAGGGAGCCGAGGACCCAGAGGACTCTCCACACCACAGGACCCCTAGCACACCAAAAACCTAGGCATCATGGGACTCAGGAAGTAGATCGGAGCTCCAGACTTCTGGACACCTGCCCTGCATAAGGAGAGCTTGACTGCAGAGAGTGCTCTGACCACTATGACTCAGGTGAGAGTTGGACTACCAGGATGGCTGAAACAGGCTAACAGAATCAAAGGAGGAAAAAGCTTCAGCCAGAGACAGCTATATCTTCTAACACCAGAGATTACAATATGGCGAAAGGCAAGCATATGAATATTACTAACAGAAATCAAGAACAATGGGCATCATCAGAACCCAGTACCCCACTATAGTTAGTCCTGAATACTCTAATACACATGAAAAGCAAGACTAGGATTTGAAATCATATCTCCTAACAGTCGTGGAGGTTTTTAAGGAGAGCATTATAAACTCATTAAAGATTACAGGAGAAACTGCGAAACAGGTGTAAGCTCTTAAAAAATTACAGGAATACACTGCTAAACAAGTAGAAGTACTCAAAAAAGGAAAAACAAATATCCCTTAAAGAGTTATAGGAAAACACAACAAAACAGGTAATGGAATTGAACCAAACCACCCAAGATCTAAAAATGGATGTAGAAACAATGAAGAGAACCCAAAGGGAGACAACTCTGTATATAGAAATTCTAGGAATGAAATCACGAACCATAGATGTGGTCATCAGCAACAGAATACAAGAGATGGAAGCGAGAATCTCAGGTGCAGAAGATTACATAGAAAGTATGGACACAACAAAGAAAATGCAAAATCCAAAATGACCCTAATTCAAAACATCCAGGAAATCCAAGACACAATGAGAAGACCAAACCTACGGAAAATAGGTATAGATGATAACTTTTCTGATAACGGAACCACATATAGACCCAACAAAGAAAGAGGACTTCAGACCAATTTCCATTATGAACAGCGATGCAAAAATACTCAATAAAATTCTTGAAAACTGAATCGAAAAAGACATCAAAATGATCATCCATCATGATCAAGAAGGCTTCATCCCAGGCATGCACAGATGGTTTAATATATATAGAAACCAGTCAATATAATCCACTATACAAACAGACTGAAAGACAAAAACCACATGATCATCTTGTTAGATGCTGAGATAGAATTTGACAAAATCCAAAACAACTTCATGAGAAACGTCTTCGGAAGTTCAGGAATTCAATGCCCTTACCTAAACATAATAAATGCAATATACAGCAAGTGAGTAGGCAACATCAAACTAAATGGAGAGAAACTCAAAGCAATCCCAATAAAACCAGGGGCTAGAGAAGGCTGCCCACTTTCTTCCTACCTATGCAATATAGTACTTGAAGTCCTAGCCAGAACAATTAGACAACAACAGGAGACCAAGGGGATACAAATTGGAAAGGAAGAAGTCAAAATATCACTCTTTGTAGATGATACGGTAGTATATATGTGACCCTAAAAATTACACCACAGAACTCCTAACCTGATAAACAGCTTCAGTGCAGTAACTGGATATAAAATAAACGCAAACAAATCAATGGCCTTTCTCTACACAATGGACAAACAGGATGAGAAAGAAATTAGGGAAACAACGCCATACACAATAGACACAAATAATATAAAATATGTTTGAGTGACTCTAATTAAGTAGGTGAAAGATATTTAAGATAAAGACTTCAAGTCTCAATCATGTGTTTGGAGTCCCTCAGAGACCACTCTGCTCAGGGGAGAGTACAGACTACAGAAGTGACACAGCTTCTGGGACAGGCAGAAGCACACAGCTTCTGGGACAGACCTGGTTTTACACTCCAGATATCCAGACACCTTTTCTGCCAGAGGAGAGCTAGCTGTCTTGGAGGTCTCTGACTGCCTGAGCATGTGAGGGAGCCATCTTGGGTCCTGGGTCCCTTGGAGAACAAACTGCCCAGATCAGGTCTCAGACTGTAGAGGGTGAGCAAGTGGTCTGCAGAAGTGACACAGCTTCTGGGACAGATCCCATTTCAGGCTCAAGACATCTGGTAACCTTCCCCAACAGAGGAGAGCTGTCTGACAGGGAGGGCACTGACTGTCAGAGCAGGTGAGGGAGCCATCAGGTGTCCCTGGTCTCACAGAGTACAATCTGTGCAGGTAAGCTGGCAGACTAATTTGGCAACACATCTTCTGATACAGGCCCTGTTTCAGGCATTCATCTTCAGCCAGAAGGCAGGTCTGAATGCCAGACCTCTGTGCACATTCCCTCCAAGAAGAGAGCTTGCCAGCAGAGAATACACTGACCACTGAGACTCAGGGGAGAACTGGGCTCCCAGGACTGCTGACAGAGGCTAACAGAATCACAGGAGGAACAAGCTCCAACCAGAGACAATTCTAAAAACTAATGCCAGAGATTACCAGATGGCCAAAGGCAAATGTAAGCATCTTACTAACAGAAACCAGATCACTCACCATCATCAGAACCCAGCACTCCCACCTCAGCCAGTCCTGGATACCCCAACACATCTGAAAATCAAGACTCGGATACAAAATCATATCTCATGATCCTGATTAAAGATAAAGGCATTAACAATTCACTTAAAGAAATACAGGAGAACACTATTAAATAATTACAAGTCCTTAAAGAATTATAGGAAATCACAATCAAACAGGACATGGAATTGAACAAAACCATCCAAGACTTAAAAAGGGAAGTAGAAACAATAAAGAAACCCAAACGTGAGACAACTCTGGAGATAGAAACCCAAGGAAAGAAATCATGAACCATAGATTTGAGGATCAGCAACAGAATACAAGAGATGGAAGAGAGAATCTCAGGTACAGAAGACTCCATAGAGAACATGGGCAAAAGAATCAAGGAAGATGCAAAATGCAAAAACATCCTAACTCAAAACATTCAGGAATTCCAGGTCATAATGAGAAAACAAAACCTATGGGTAATAGGAGTAGATGAGAATGAAGATTTTCAACTTAAAGGGCCAGCAAATATCTTCAACAATATTATAGAAATAAACTTCCCAAACCTAAAAAAAGAGATGCCCATGAACATAAAAAAATCCTACAGAACTCCAAATAGACTGGAACCGAAGAGAAATTCCTCCTGACACATAATAATCAGAACAATAAATACAGTAAATAAAGACAGAGTATTAAAAACAGTAAGGGAAAAGAGTCAAGCAACATAAAAAGGCAAACCTATTAGAATTACACCAGACTTCTCATCTGAGACTACAAAATCTACATGATCCTGGACAGATGTTATACAGACTCTAAGAGAACACAAATGTGAAACCAGGCTACTATACCCATCAAAACTCAATTACATAGATGGGGAAACCAAAGTATTCCATGCCAAAACCAAATTCACACAATATCTTTCCACCAATCCAGCCCTTCAAAGGGTAATACAGAGAAAACTACAATACAAGGATGGAAATTACAGCCTAGAGAAAGCAAGAAAATAATCCTTCAACAATCCTAAAAGAAGACAGCCATAAGATCAGAACCCCAACACTTACAACAAAAATAACAAGAAGCAATAAACTTTTCCTTAATATCTCTTAATACCAATGGACTCAATTCCCCAGTAAAAAGACATAGACTAAAACATTGGCTATATAAAAAGGACCCAACATTATGCTGCATACGGGACACCAAACTCAGGGACAAATACACATACTATCTAATAGTAAAAGGATGGAAAACAATTTTCCTAGGAAATGGTCCGAAGAAACAAGCAGGAGTAGCCATTCTAACATCGAATAAAATCGACTTCCAACCCAAAGTTATCAAAAAAGACAAGGAGGGGAACTTTATGCTCATCAAAGTTATAATATTCCTAGATAAAGTCTCAATTCTGAATGTCTGTGCTCCAAATGCAAGGGCAGTACATTTACAAGAAACTTTAGTAAAGCTCAAAGAACACATTTCAACTCACACAATAATAATGGGAGACTTCAACACCATACTCTCAACATTCGGCAGATCCTGGAAACAGAAACTAGACAGAGACAAATGGAAACTAACAAAATTCATGAAAGACATGGATTTAACAGATATCTAGAACATTTTATCCTAAAACAAACAGATATACCTTCTTCTCAGTACCTCCTCCAATATTGACCATATAATTGGTCACAAAAGAGGCCTCAACAGATCCAAAAATATTGAAATTATCCCATGCACCCTATCAGATTTCCATAGAGTAAGGCTGATCTCCAATAACATCATAAATAATAGAATGCCAACGTGGAAGCTGAATAACACTCTACTCAATGATCCCTAGGTCAACGCAGAAGTAAAGAAAGAGATTAAAGACTTTTTAGAGTCTAATGAAAATGAGGCCACAACATAACAATTCTTATGGGAAACAATTAAAGCCACCCTGAGAGGAAATTTCATAGCTGTGAGGGATGCCAAAAAGAAAATGGAGAGATCATATGCTAAAACCTTGACTGTTCACCTAAAAGCTCTCGAATGAAAGGAAAACAATTCACCCAAGAGGAATAGATGGCAGGAAATAATCAACCTCAGAGCTGATATCAAACTGGTGAAAACAAAAAGAACTGCTCAAAGAATCAACCAAACCAGGAGCTGGTTCTTCGACAAAATCAACAAGATAGGTAAACTCTTAGCCAGACTAACTAGAGGGCACTGGGAGAGTATCTTATTTAACAAAATCAGAAATGAAAAGGGAGATACAACAACAGAACCTGAGGAAATTCAAAACATCATCAGATCATACTACAAAAGTTATACTCAACAAAATTGGAAAACATGGATGAAATGAAAAATTTTCTAGACAGATACCAAGTACCAAAGTTAAATCATGATCAGAATAATGATCTAAATGGTCTCACGTCTGCTAAAGAAATTAAAGCACTCATTTTTAGTCTCCCAACCAAAAAAAAAAAAAAAAAAAAAAAAAAAAAAAAAAGCCCAGTACCAGATGTGTTTAGTGCAGAGTTCTATCACACCTTCAAGGAAGATCTAATCCCAATTGTCCTCAAACTGTTCCACAAAATAGAAACAGAAAATACTCTACCCAATTCATTATATGAAGCCACAATTACTATGATAACAAAACCACATATAGACCCAAAAAAGAAAGAACTTTAGACCAATTTCCCTTATGAGATGTGATGCACAAACACTCAATAAAATCCTCGGAAACCAAATCCAAAAAGGCATCAAAATGCTCATCTGTCATGATCAAGAAGGCTTCATCCCACATATGTAGTGATGGTTTAACATACAGAAATCCATCAACATAATACACTATATAAACAAACTAAAAACAAAAACCACATGATCATCTCATTACATGTTGAGAAAGCATTTTACAAATTCCAACGGAATTTCATGATATAGTCTTTGGAAGTTCAGGAATTCAAGGCCCAACCTAAACATAATAAAAGTAATATACAACAAACCAGTAGCCAACATCCAACTAATGGAGAGAAACTCGAAGCAATCCCACTAAAATCAGTGATTAGAGAAGGCTGCCCATGCCCTCTCTATCTATAAAATATTGTACTTGAAGTCCCAGCCAGAGCAATTCCACAACAGGAAATCAAGTGGGATACAAATCAGAAAGGAAGAAGTCAAAATATCATTCTTTGCAGATGATATGATCGTTTATGTATGTGGCCCTTATATTTCCACAGGATAGCTTCTAAATCTGATGAACAGCTTCGTGACGTAGCTGGATATAACATTAACTCAAACAAATCAATGACTTTTCTCTACACAAAGGATAAACAGACTGAGAAAAAATTAGAGAAACAACACCCTTCACAATAGTCACAAATAATATAAGATATTTTGGTCGGACTCTAACTAAGGAAGTGAAATATCTGTATGATAACAAGTTCAAATTTCTGAAGAAATAAATTGAAGAAGATCTCAGAAGATGGAAAGATCTCCTATGCTCATGGATTGGCAGGATTAATATAGTCAAAATTGCTATCCTGCAGAAAGCAATCTACACATTTAATGCACGCCCCATCAAAACTGCAACTCAATTATTCACTGAGTTAGAAACGGCCATTTTGAAATTCATCTAAAATAAAAAAAAAAACCTAGGATAGCAAAAACCAGTCTCAACAATAAAAAGAACCTGTGGGGGAATCACCACACCTGATATTAAGCAGTATTACAGAGCAATTGTGATAAAAAAAAATACTGCACAGTACTAGTCCAGCAACAGACAGCTAGATCAATGAAACACAATTGAAGATCCAGAAATGAATCTACACACCTAAGGTCACTTGTTCTTTGACAAGGAAACAAAAGCCATCCAGTGGGAAAAAAGACAACATTTTCAACAAATGGTGTTGGCACAACTAGTGGTTATCATGTAGAATTCTAATTGATCTATTCTTGTCTTCTTGTCAAAGTTCAAGTCTAAGTGGATCAAAGACCTCCACATAAAGCCAGAGACACTGAAATTTATAGAGGAGAAAGCCGGGAAAAGCCGCAAGATATGAGCACAGGAGAAAAATTCCTGAACAGAACAGCAATGTCTTGTGGTGTAAGATTGAGAATCAACAAATGGGACCTCGTAAAATTGCAAAGCTTCTGTAAGGCAAAAGACACTGTCAATAAGACAAAAAGGCCACCAACAGATTTGGAAAGGATTTCTACCAATCCTAAACCTGATAGGAGACTAATTTCCAATGTATACAAATAACACAAGAATGTAGACTTCAGAAAATCAAATAACCCCATTTAAAAAATGGGGCACAGAATAAACAAAGAATTCTCAACTGAGGTATATGGAATGGCTAAGAATCACCTGAATAAATGTTCAACATCCTTAATCATCAGGGAAATGCAAATCAAAACAACCCTGAGATTCCACCTCACACTAGTCAGAATGGCTAAAATCAAAAATTCAGGTGACATCAGATGCTGGCGAGGATGTGGAGAAAGAGGACCATTCCTCCAATGTTGGTGGGATTGCAAGCTTGTACAACCATTCTGGAAATCAGTCTGTGGTTCCTCAGATAATTAGTCATTGTACTACCAGAGGATCCAGCAATATCTCTTTTGGGCATATACCCACAAGATGGTCCAATGGATGATAGGAACACATGCTCCACTAAGTTCAAAGCAGCCTTATTTATAATACCAGAAACCAGATGTCCCTCAACAGAGGAATGGACACAGAATATGTTGAAATTTTACACAGTGGAGTACTACTCAGCTATTAAAAACAGTGAATTCATAAAATTCCTAGGTAAATGGATGGATCTAGAGGGTATCATCCTGACTGAGTTAACCCATTCACAAAAGAACTCGAATGATATGCATTCACAGATAAATGGATATTTGTCCAGAAATTTAGAATATCCAAGATACAATTTGCAAAACACATGAAACTCAAGAACAAGGAAGACCAATATGTGGATGCTTCACCCCCCCCCCTTTTAATGCGGAACAAAATACTCATGGAAGGAGATACAAAGACAAAGTTTGTAGCTGAGACCAAAGGATGGGCCATCAAGAGACTGCCCCTACTGGAAATCCATCTCATAATCAGCAACCAAATACAGACTCTATTGTATATGCCAGCAAGATTTTGCTGAAAGACCCCTGATATAGCTGTCTCTTGTTAGGCTATGCCAGAGCCTTGCTAATACAGAAGTGATTGCTCACAGTCATGTATTGAATGGAACACTGGACCTCCAATGAAGGAGCTTGAGAAAATACCCAAGGAGATGAAGGAGTCTGAAACCCTGTAGTTGGAACAACAATATGAACTAACAAGTACCCCCAGAGCTTGTGACTCTAGCTGCATATGTAGAAGAAGATGGCCTAGTCAGCCATCATTGGGATGAGAGGCCCCTTTGTCTTGCAAAATTTATATATATCACAGTACAGAGGAACACCAGGGCCAAGAGGAGGAACTGGGTGGGTAGGAGAGAAGGGTCAGGGAAGGGTATAGGGGACTTTTGGGATAGCATTGGAGATGTAAATAATGAAAATGTCTAATAAAAATTTGAATCAATATACAAACTTAGGTTCCAGCTTTCAAGAAACACCACTGCAGGAGCTATATGTACTACAGGAGCTGTATAAAGTGGCATAACCTCCCGTCCAGCTTCTCCCTCCCTCCACCCTTTCAAAGCTATGTGGTTCTTGACCTTCCATGTTTCAGGATACCTTTCCACTGGTATACATTTTGCCTATGGCTCCTAGGCTTCCCAATGCCAGGATACCTGCCTATGCTAACAGAAACACTTATCACCCCCTCTACCATGGCAACTTGCATTTACACTCAACAATCGCACATGTTTGGAAAATATTTACCTATTGTTTGCTTCTCTCAACACTTTCCAGAGCCTAGTCTCCTGAAGTTTTTCTACATTTCTCTCTCTCTCTCTCTCTGTGTGTGTGTGTGTGTGTGTGTGTGTGTGTGTGTGTGAGAGAGAGAGAGAGAGAGAGAGTGTTTGCAATGTCAAGGGTCCATACCTGAGCGAACTCATTCAGTATTTGTCATTCTGAGTCTGATTTATGCACTGTTAAAACATGACCTTCATATACAATAGACTTCTTTAAACCATGAATGAGAAAATTATCTCATTTGCAGAAAATGAGTGAAACTACAGATCACACTGAATCTGGTAAGCTATTTTATCTGTCTAATAAATTTCTTTAGCAATTAACTGATTTCTAAAGTATGTGTTGGAATATTTCTTTATTATTTTTTATCAAATTATTTTTGTGTACAGGTGTTTCCCCAGCATGTATGTGTGTGCACCGTTTGATGCTTGTGGACTATGGAATAAAAGAGAGGCCATCAAATTCTGGAGCTATAATTGGATTGATATATGTTGCTTTGCTAAATAAGAACAAAGTATACCAATTTTGGGCTAGCTTTCTGGGGCTCAGTGCAAGATGGAGGACTCCCTTCATTGGAGTGGCTTTTCATTTTCTGACCTTTGTCTTGGAAATTTGAACTTCACCCAAACATCTACATGCATGGCCAATTCCACATAGCCATGGTTAAGATTGTAAGTACAACTTCCTTCTGATAAGAATCCATTCACGTAGCAGCTGAGATTCCTGAAATTACTCCCCATGCTATGAGGTATTTCAGTGCCTTTGCCATCTGCCAATGACATTTGCCCATGCTGGATATCTCTACCCCCTCTCTTCTAAAACTATGGAATCTGTAAATCATGCCAATTAGTATTGATCTATTACCTGGCAGTTGGTCCTGGTATTTTTCTACTACCAAACACTAGCACTAGTCTTCTGAACACCTCAGTTTGTCACATCTGCACCATTTACCCTCATGGACCAATAGCAGCCTACATCCCATGGACAGAGAGAGTAAAAAATGTGTATTATTTATTAGTTTGTATTATGATGTATTATATCAACTTTTTCACAGCAGGGTGTTAGCTGCCATGTAGGAGCTGGGATTCAACCTGAGTCCTCTGAATGATCAGCCTATTCCCTTAACCACAAAGCCATCTCCTTAAATTCACAGACTGAGCTTTCTAAGAATTACTTTTTTTTTAAAGACAAGTTGCTCCAGCACAGGGTGGCCTCAAAATTACTATGTGGCTAAGGATGACTTTGAATTTCCTATCTTCCTTTTTACACCTCTAAGTGCTGATTATTCTGGTGTGTATCACCAACATCATAGTTTTGTGCACTGCAGAGCATCAAATCCAGGGTCTCACAAAGCTCAGCAAGCACTTTATCCATTTAGCTACATTTCTATCCCAAGAGTTAAATAGCATGTGATGTTAAATATATGTATGTAGTAAAATATATTACAATTTATTTTATATTTAATATAATAGCATTATATTTAAAACAAATAATAAGAATTAAATCATATATTTATACACATACATATACACATGCACATACACATAAATATACACAAATGTGTGTGCATGTTTTTGTGTGTTTATTTGTGTGTGTTTGTGTGTGTGTGTAATAACCAAAACATAAAGTAATTTGATGTTCATAGGCAGATAATATGGTTTCCTTCATTTAAGGCCACCAAGAAATTCAGGGGATTCTAGTTCAACTCCTGTCAATATCCATCAATATACAAGTATCATTTGCTATTTTCTACTGCTTTCTGAAGATTCTTTCCCATTTGTATAAATCAGTATCATGGTTGATTTTGCAAAGGTGGACAAGGATACACAGGGCTAAATTGAGCTGCATTTAGGAGGAAATTATGAACACAGACATTTGCAATGAAATACATTCTTTTTTGGTTTAGTTCCCAAGGTTTTCAGGAGACCTCCAATGCTCAGTTCTCATCTTTATGAGTTTTGCTGGCATCCGCATCTTTTCATTTTCCGAAGATATATAAAGACATGTGTGTCCCTGATGAAAAAATTTTGAGGAATTTCATTCTGATGTTAACATATCTTTATAGCATATAGAATGATTTAATTCCACCATTTTTTATAATTCATTGTCTCTTGGGTACTGTTGTTTCTTTCTCATTAATTTTGAAAATTTTATATTTGAGAAAGCAATATATGTTCTGTCTCTGAGGGACTTTATTCTTACCTTTTGTTTTATAATAATTCATTAAGATGTGATAAGATCTTTCTACAACTGCTTGCCCTCTATGATTGTATGGTAAACTGGCAATTATGCTTTATATTTTAATAAGCAAAGAATTGCTTCATCTTATTGGGGATATTTGTCAGTCTTTCTTGTACAGGCACTTTCACAATAGCCTTACATGCTGTAATGTATAATTACAGATTCAGCCTTCTCAGAACCCAAAGGAGTTACTCATTGAAACCCTGAATATGCATCAATGGTACACAACAACAGAATTTAGTTTTTCAAATTCTGAAAAATATAATACATAAATGGGCCAGATTTTATTTTATTTTATTTTATTTTACTTTATTTTGTTTTATTTTATTTTATTTTATTTTATTTTATTTTATTTTATTTTATTTTATTTTATTTGGAACCTGTATGGTTACTCCTGGCAGAACCTCTGCTGATGTCCACCCTTCTTAGGTGATTCTACATTGTATTAAATTGACACCTGAAGCTGACTATGACACCACCCTCCAATGAAATTTCATCAGGCACAAAGGCACCCCATCTCATTTTGCTATTGTCAATTAATTTCTTCCATAACAAAACCATTGGTTATGGTGGCAGCAGCTTTAGATATGGTGGTGGCAGCAGCTATTGCCAGTTAATTTTTTCTCTAATTGACCCAATACAGTGGCAGCAGAAACAGGATTTCTTTGGTAACTTTCCCAATGTTCTAGATTCCCTAATGAAACACACACACACACACACACACACACACACACACACACACACACACACACACAGGGCTTTCTATTTTAACATGCCTTAATCTGCTCAATGGCTGGACCACTTCCAAACCTCTGCATGGCTAACACACTCCTCCTATATTATCAATTTATTAGTAAAATCTATATTTCATTTCTGTTTCTGTAGACCCAGTTGGTTAGCCTCCTGGGCTGCTCTTACCCAGCTCTTTCATGTTGGCTTACTCTCTGTCCTTTATGTCTCAGCTATGACAGCTATACTTTTCCTGGCATGAGGGCTAACTCCTTCTCCTTGTCTTTAGCTGTCAAGCATTCATGGATTAGCTGGGTTACCTGAAAGGGTGACTATAAAAGAAAAAGAACTGGTGTGAGAGAAAGATAAAGCCAAGACAAAATTTCTGATCAAAGCAAAGTTTAATTTTCAACTCTCTGTTTATATAGGGAAAGCCTACAGACTCCATCCTTTGTTTCATCTGGATTGAGTTGTAAAGCAAGCTCAGTGGGCAGTCAACTCCTCAAAGCTCCTGTAAGAAATTGCAAATGTGGCAAGGCCAGATGACTCCAGCTAAGTTGTAAAACCATCCTGGGTTTGTTTAGCCTACTCAAGAATGGGGGAAGATGATAATTCCCCCATTTGATTCATTAAAGATGAGCAGTTATCACTAGGTGGACAGGGTCACAAGATTTACTTATTTTTCATAATCCCGAATAGGCTATAGAGTGGTTAAGTGAACATGCCTCCCTTAGATCTGTGTCCTTATTGCTCCTTCTTACCCATAATGGATAACAATCATAAATTTTGATGTATGTCTTTGGTTTAGGTTGCTAGAAACACAAGAAAACTCCTATTCTTCGCTGGCTACCAGCCTTCAAAAGCACAGTCTTTCACATTTATACCAAACCCACAAAGGAAATATGAATATGTATTCAATGCATTTTCTCTTAGAGAAGATTAACTGCTATGGTTTATAGTGAGCTTGCTAACAGTGATCTTGTATGAAGGCAAGCAATCTGTTTCCAAAAGTTAAAAGCAACAACATTAAAGTTGTCTGCAGGAATATCCCAGGTACTCAATTCAGCTGCCAATTGACAATTATGAAACACAAAGTCTGGTCACGAGTCGTATGGGGAGTAGCTTTAAGAATTGATAGAATATACTTACTCACCAGTAAGAGTTGACACTATACTCCAGGTTAACTCAGCTGGCTGTTAGGGATTTTGAGCTGTCTTGATCATTGGTATCATAATGAATAGAAGGCTCAGGATTAGAGGAGAGGTGACTGCCCAAGAGGTCTCTGACTAAGACAGCAGTTGAGGGAGCCATTTTGGGTCCTGGGTCGCTCAGAGACTATTCTGTGAGGTGAGAGTGTAGAGTACAGTAGCAACTCAGATTTTGGGACAGACCCCTTTTCGGGTTCCAGACATCTGGTCACTTTCCCTGCCAGAGGAGAGGTGCCCTCCCGGAAGGACTCTGACTGCAGGAGCAAATGAGTGAGCCATCATGGGTCCAAGGTCCCTCAGAGACCAGTCTGTGCAAGTCAGCTCTTCGAAGGCTGTGTGAGCTGACTGTAAAAGGGACAGAACTTCTGGGACAGGAAAAAGCAACACAGCTTCTGGGAGAGACCCCATTTTGTGTACCAGACATCCAGCTACTTTTCCTGCCAGAGAAGAGGTGTCCACCCAGGAGGGCTCTGACTGCCAGAGCAGGTGAGGGAGTAATCTTGGTTCCTGGGTCCTTCAGTGACTTGTCTGCATAGGTTAGCATGTGGACTACAAAAACTACATAGCTTCTGAGACAGGCAGAAGTGACATAGCTTCTGGGAGAGACCCCGTTTCAGACTCCAGAAATCTGGGCACTTTCCATGCCAGAGTAGAGGAGGACTCTGAATGCCAGAGAAGGTTATGGAACCATCATAGGTCCTGGGTACCTCAGAGACCAATGTGCAGAGGTCAGCTCTGCAGAGGGTGAGCAAGGAGACTCCAGAAGCAACACAGATTCTGGTACAGACCCTATTTTAAGCTCAAGATATCTGAACACTTTCCACAACAGAAGAGAGGTGTCCACCATGGAGGGCTCTGAAATTCAGAACTGGTGAGAGAGCCATCTTGCGTCCCACGTTCATCAGAGAGCAGTCTGTGCAGATGAGCATGCAGACTGCAGAGCAATCACATCTTCTGGGACAGTCCATGTTTTGGACATTCATCATCACCAAGAAGGCATACATCTGTGCACCTTCCATGCAAGGGGAGAGCTTGTCTGCAGAGAGTACTCTGATCACTGACAGTCAGGAGATAGAGCTGGGCTCCCAGGACTGCTGACAGAGTCTAACAGAATCATAGGAGGAACAAGATCCAACCAGAGACATCTCTAACAACTAGTGCCAGAGATAAACAGATGGTGAAAGGCAAACATAAGAATCTAACTAACTGAAACCAACACCAATCACCATCATCAGAACCCAGCACTCCCACCTCAGCCATTCCTGGATACCACAACACACCTGAAAAATAAGACTCGGATTTAAAATCATATATCATGATGCTGGTAGAGGACATCAAGAAGGGCATTAATAACTCACTTGAAGAAATACAGGAGAACAGTGCTAAAGAGTTAGAAGCCCTTATAGAGGAAACAAAACATCCCTTAAAGAGCTACAGGAAAACACAACTAAACAGGTGATAGATTTGAACAAGAGCATCCAAGACCTAAAAAGGGAAGTAGAAACAATAAAGAAAAGCCAAAGTGGGACAGCTCTAGAGATAGAAAGCCTCGGAAAGAAATCGGGAACCATAGATGAGAGCATAAGCTACAGAATACAAGAGATAGAAGAGAAAATCTCAGGTGCAGAAGATTCAATAGAGAACTTGGGCACAACAAACAAAGAAAATGCAAAATGCAAAAAGATCCTAACTCAAAACTTCCAGGAAATCCAGGACACAATGGTAAGACCAAACCTATGGATAATATGAGTAGATGAAAATGAAGATTTTCAACTTAAAGGGCCAGCAAATATCTTCAACAAAATTATAGAAAAAAAAAAAAATCGAAAACCTAAAGAAAGAAATGCCCATGACCATACAAAAAGCCTACAGAACTCAAAATAGACTGGACTAGATTGGAATCCCCCCCCCCCCGACACATAATAATAAAACCAACAAATGCACTAAATTAAGATAGAATATTAAAAGCAGTAAAGGGAAAAAGTCAAGTAACATATAAAGGCACGCCTATTACATTTACACCAGACTTCTCACCAGAGACTATGAAAGCCAGAAGATCCTGGACAGATGTTATGCAGACCCTAAGATAACACAAATTCGAGCCCAGGCTACTATACCCAGCAAAACTCTCAATTACCATAGATGGAGAAACTAAGGTATTCCTTGATAAAATCAATTTCATACAATATCTTTCCATGAATCCAGCCCTTCAAAGGATAATAAAGGGGAAACACCAACACAAGGACGGAAACTACACCCTAGGGAAAAAAAAAAATCGTTCAACAAACCTAATAGAAGACAGCCGAAAGAAAAGAATCCCAACTTCAACAATAAAAATAACAGGAAGCAACAATTATTTTTCTTTAATTTCTCTTAATAATAATGGACTCATGTACCCAATAAAAAGACATAGGCTGGACCTGGGGCACAAGCCCCTTCTGCTCCACTCGAGCCTTGGCTACCTTGCCAGTGGAGGTGCCCAACACCCGCAAGAGCCCACACAGGATTCCCCACGGGATCCTAAGACCTCTGGTGAGTGGAACACAGCGTCTGCCCCAATCCAATTGAGCGGAACCTGAGACTGCCGTAAATAGGGAAGCAGACTACCTGGGCCTGACCTGGGGCACAAGTCCCTTCCACTCCTCTTGAGCACCGGGGTACCTTGCCAGCGGAGGTGCCCGACACCCGCAAGGGCCCACACAGGATTCCCCACGGGATCCTAAGACCTCTGGAGAGTGGAACACAGTGTCTGCCCCAATCCAATCACGCAGAACGTAAGACTGCAATAAATAGGGAAGCAGACTACCAGGGCCTGACCTGGGGCACAAGTCCCTTCTGCTCCACTCGAGCACCGGGGTAATTGCCAGCGGAGTCGCCTGACACCCGCAAGGGTACACACAGGATTCCCCACAGGATCCTAAGACCTCTAGTGAGTGGAACACAACTTCTGCCAGGAGTCCGGTTCGAACACCAGATATCTGAGTAAATTCCCTGCAAGAAGAGAGCTTGCCTGCAGAGAATACTCTGCCCACTGAAACTAAGGAGAGTGCTACCCTCCCAGGTCTGCTTATAGAGGCTAACAGAGTCACCTGAAGAACAAGCTCTTAACAGAGACAACTATAACAGCTAGCTTCAGAGATTACCAGATGGCGAAAGGCAAACGTAAGAATCCTACTAACAGAAATCAAGACCACTCACCATCATCAGAACACGGCACTCCCACCCCACCTAGTCCTGGGCACCCCAACACAACCGAAAATCTAGACCCAGATTTAAAAACTTTTCTCATGATGATGATAGAGGACAAGAAGGACTTTCATAAGTCACTTAAAGAATTACAGGAGAGCATTGCTAAAGAGTTAAAGGCCCTTAAAGAAAAGCAGAAAAACACAACCAAACAAATAGAAGTCCTTAAAGAAAAACAGGAAAACACATCCAAACAGGTGATGGAAGTGAACAAAACCATACTAGAACTAAAAAGGGAAGTAGACACAATAAAGAAAACCCGAGGGCGCGATCTTCAGCTCCAGAAAGCCGGCCACCTTCCTGGTGAGAGCACGGGGGTCTGCCCGGCCTGAGAGGTTTGTGTCACAGGAGCCGGCAGGAGCCTTCTTGGCTCCGGGACTCCGCGGGGCAGGCTGCACAGGTGACCGTGTGGAATACAGAGGCCAGCCGTTTCTGGGACAGGCGAGAGTCGCAGAGCTTCTGGGGCGGCGCCATCTTCGTCTCCAGACAACCGGCCACCTTCCTGGCGAGAGCCACAGAACTTCTGAGGCGGCGCCATCTTCGACTCCAGACAACCGGCCACCTTCCTGGCCAAAGCAACACAGCTTCTGGGAAAGATCCTGTTTTGGGCCTTCACCTTCAGCCAGGAGGAGGTCCAAACACCAGATAACTGTACACCTTCCCCGAAAGAGGAGAGCTTGCCTGCAGAGACTGCTCTGACCACTGAAACTCAGAGGAGAGAGCTTGTCTCCCACGCCTGCTGATTGAGGGTAACAAAATCAACAGAGGAACAATCTCTTAACAAAGACAACTATAACAACTAACTCCAGAGATTGCCAGATGGCAAAAGGTAAACGTAAGAATCCTACTAACAGAAACCAGGACCACTCACCATCATCAGAACCCAGAACGCCCACTTCGCCCAGTCCAGGACACCCTAACACACCTGAAAAGGTAGACCTGGATTTAAAAGCATATCTCATGATGATGGTAGAGGACATAAAGAAGGAATTCAATAACTCACTTAAAGAGATACAGGAGAACACTGCTAAAGAGTTACAAGTCCTTAAAGAAAAACAGGAAAACACAACCAAACAGGTAGAAGTCCTTATAGAAAAACAGGAAAACACATCCAAACAGGTGATGGAAATGAACAAAACCATACTAGACCTAAAAAGGGAAGTAGACACAATAAAGAAAACCCAGTGTGAGGCAACGCTGGAGATAGAAACCCTAGGAAAGAAATCTGGGACCATAGATGCCAGCATCAGCAACAGAATACAAGAGATGGAAGAGAGAATCTCAGGTGCAGAAGACTACATAGAGAACATCGGCACAACAATCAAAGAAAATGGAAAATGCAAAAAGATCCTAACTAAAAACATCCAGGAAATCCAGGACACAATGAGAAGACCAAACCTACGGATAATAGGAGTGGAAGAGAATGAAGATTTTCAACTCAAAGGACCAGCAAACATCTTCAACAAAATTATTGAAGAAAACTTTCCAAATCTAATGAAAGAGATGCCCATGAACATACAAGAAGCCTACAGAACTCCAAATAGACTGGACCAGAAAAGAAATTCCTCCCGACACATAATAATCAGAACATCAAATGCACTAAATAAAGATAGAATACTAAAAGCAGTAAGGGAAAAAGGTCAAGTAACATATAAAGGCAAGATTATCAGAATTACACCAGATTTTTCACCAGAGACTATGAAAGCCAGAAGAGCCTGGACAGATGTTATACAGACACTAAGAGAACACAAATGCCAGCCCAGGCTACTATACCCAGCCAAACTCTCAATTACCATAGATGGAGAAACCAAAGTATTCCACGACAAAACTAAATTCACCCATTATCTCTCCACGAATCCAGCCCTTCAAAGGATAATAACAGAAAAAAAACCAATACAAGGACGGGAACCACGCCCTAGAAAAAACAAGAAGATAATCCCTCAACAAAGCTAAAAGAAGACAGCCACAAGAACAGAATGCCAACTTTAACAACAAAAATAACAGGAAGCAACAATTACCTTTCCTTAATATCTCTTAATATCAATGGACTCAATTCCCCAATAAAAATACATAGACTAACAGACTGGCTAAACAAACAGGACCCAACATTCCGCTGCTTACAGGAAACCCATCTCAGGGAAAAAGACAGACACTACCTCAGAGTGAAAGGCTGGAAAACAATTTTCCAAGCAAATGGTCTGAAGAAACAAGCTGGAGTAGCCATTCTAATATCGGATAAAATCGACTTCCAACCCAAAGTTATCAAAAAAGACAAGGAGGGACACTTCATACTCATCAAAGGTAAAATCCTCCAAGAGGAACTCTCAATTCTGAATATCTATGCTCTAAATGCAAGGGCAGCCACATTCATTAAAGACACTTTAGTAAAGCTCAAAACACACATTGCACCTCACACAATAATAGTGGGAGACTTCAACACACCACTTTCATCAATGGACAGATCATGGAAACAGAAACTAAACAGGGACACAGTGAAACTAACAGAAGTTATGAAACAAATGGACCTGACAGATATCTACAGAATATTTTATCCTAAAACAAAAAGATATACCTTCTTCTCAGCACCTCACGGGACCTTCTCCAAAATTGACCATATAATTAGTCACAAAATAGGCCTCAACAGATACAAAAATATTGAAATTGTCCCACGTATCCTATCAGACCACCATGGCCTAAGACTGATCTTCAATAAGAACATGAATAATGGAAAGCCAACATTCACGTGGAAACTGAACAACATTCTTGTCAATGATACCTTGGTCAAGGAAGGAATAAAGAAAGAAATTAAAGACTTTTTAGAGTTTAATGAAAATGAAGCCACAACGTACCCAAACCTTTGGGACACAATGAAAGCATTTCTAAGAGGGAAACTCATAGCTCTGAGTACCTCCAAAAAGAAACGGGAGAGAGCACATACTAGCAGCTTGACAACACATCTAAAAGCCCTAGAAAAAAAGGAAGCAAATTCACCCAAGAGGAGTAGACGGCAGGAAATAATCAAACTCAGGGGTGAAATTAACCAAGTGGAAACAAGAAGAACTATTCAAAGAATTAACCAAACGAGGAGTTGGTTCTTTGAGAAAATCAACAAGATAGATAAACCCTTAGCTAGACTCACTAAAGGGCACAGGGACAAAATCCTAATTAACAAAATCAGAAATGAACAGGGAGACATAACAACAAATCTTCACGAAATCCAAAGCACCATCAGATCCTTCTACAAAAGGCTATACTCAACAAAACTGGAAAACCTGGACGAAATGGACAAATTTCTGGACAGATAACAGGTACCAAAGTTGAATCAGGATCAAGTTGACCATCTAAACAGTCCCATATCCCCTAAAGATAGAGAACTTCAGACCAAAGTCTTGGAAAGATCAGGAATTCAAGATCCACACCTAAACATGATAAAAGCAATCTACAACAATCCAGTAGCCAACATCAAAGTAAATGGAGAGAAGCTGGAAGCAATCCCACTAAAATCAGGGACTAGACAAGGCTGCCCACTTTCACCCTACCTTTTCAACATAGTACTTAAAGTATTACCCAGAGCAATTCGACAACAAAAGGAGATCAAGGGGATACAAATTGGAAAAGAGGAAGTCAAAATATCATTTTTTTCAGATGATATGATAGTATATATAAGTGACCCTAAAAATTTCACCCGAGAACTCCTAAACCTGATAAACGGCTTCGGTGAAGTAGCTGGATATAAAATAAACTCAAACAAGTCAATGGCCTTTCTCTATACAAAGAATAAACAGGCTGAGAAAGAAATTAGGGAAACTACACCCTTCTTAATAGTCACAATAATATAACATATCTCGGCGTGACTCTAACTAAGGAAGTGAAAGATCTATATGATAAAACTTCAAGTCTCTGAAGAAATAAATTAAAGAAGATCTCAGAAGATGGAAAGATCTCCCATGCTCATGGATTGGCAGGATCAACATTGTAAAAATGGCTATCTTGTCAAAAGCAATCTACAGATTCAATGCAATCCCCATCAAAATTCCAACTCAATTCTTCAACGAATTAGAAGGAGCAATTTGCAAATTCATCTGGAATAACAAAAAACCTAGGATAGCAAAAACTCTTCTCAAGGATAAAAGAACCTCTTCTGGAATCACCATGCCTGACCTAAAGCTTTACTACAGAGCAATTGTGATAAAAACTGCATGGTACTTGTATAGAGACAGACAAGTAGACCAATGGAATAGAATTGAAGTACCAGAAATGAACCCACACACCTATGGTCACTTGATCTTCGACAAGGGAGCTAAAACCATCCAGTGGAAGAAAGATAGCATTTTCAACAATTGGTGCTGGCACAATTGGTTGTTATCATTTAGAAGAATGCGAATTGATCCATACTTCTCTCCTTGTACTAAGGTCAAATCTAAGTGGATCAAGGAACTTCACATAAAACCTGAGACACTGAAACTTATAAAATGGCTGAGAATCACCTGAAAAAATGTTCAACAATCTTAATCATCAGGGAAATGCAAATCAAAACAACCCTGAGATTCCACCTAACGCCAGTCAGAATGGCTAAGGTCAAAAATTCAGGTGACAGCAGATTCTGCCGTGGATGTAAGAGAAAGATGAACACTCCTCCATTGTTGGTGAGATTGCAGACTTGTACAACCACTCTGGAAATCAGTCTGGCGGTTCCTCAAAAAATTGGACATAGTACTACCGGAGGATCCAGCAATACCTCTCCTGGGCATATATCCAGAAGATGCCCCAACTGGTAAGAAGGACACATGCTCCACTATGTTCATAGCAGCCTTATTTATATTAGCCAGAAGCTGGAAAGAACCCAGATGCCCCTCAACAGAGGAATGGATACAGAAAATGTGGTACATCTACACAATGGAGTACTACTCAGCTATTAAAAAGAATGAATTTATGGAATTCCTAGCCAAATGGATGGACCTGGAGGGCATCATCCTGAGTGAGGTAACACATTCACAAAGGAACTCACACAATATGTACTCACTGATAAGTGGATATTAGCCCAAATCCTAGGATACCCAAGATATAAGATACAATTTCCTAAACACATGAAACTCAAGAAAAATGAAGACTGAAGTGTGGAGACTATGCTCCTCCTTAGAAGTGGGAACAAAACTCCCATGGAAGGAGTTACAGAGACAATGTTTGGAGCTGAGATGAAAGGATGGACCATGTAGAGACTGCCATATCCAGGGATCCACCCCATAATCAGCATCCAAACGCTGACACCATTGCATACACTAGCAAGATTTTATCGAAAGGACCCAGAGGTAGCTGTCTCTTGTGAGCATATGCCGGGGCCTAGCAAACACAGAAATGGATGCTCACAGTCAGCTAATGGATGGATCACAGGGCTCCCAATGGAGGAGCTAGAGAAAATACCCAAGGAGCTAAAGGGTTCTGCAACCCTATAGGTGGAACAACATTATGAACTAACCAGTACCCTAGAGCTCTTAACTCTAACTGCTTATGTATCAAAAGATGGCCTAGTCGGCCATCACTAGAAAGAGAGGCCCATTGGACACGCAAACTTAATATGCCCCAGTACAGGGGAACGCCAGGGCCAAAAAGGGGAGTGGGTGAGTAGGGGAGTGAGGGTGGGTGGGTATGGGGGACATTTGGTATAGCACTGGAAATGTAAATGAGCTAAATACCTAATAAAAATGGGAAAAAAAGACATAGGATAATATACTGACTACACAATCAGGACCCAACATTTTGTTGCTTACAGGAAACCCACCTCAGGGAAATGGACATACACTACCTCAGAGTAAAAGTCTGGAAAAATGATTTTCCAAGCAGAAGGTCTACAAAAAACAACCTGCAGTAGCCATTCTAATATCGAAGATAATTGACTTCAACCCGAAGTTATTGAAATAGACAAAGAAGGGCACTTCATATTAATCAAAGGTAAAATGTACCAAGATGAACTCTCAATTCTGAATAACTGTGCTCCACATCCAAGGCCACATCATTCATTAAAGAAACTTTAGAAAAGCTTAAAGAACACATTGAACCTAACACAAAAATAGTGGGAGACTTCAACACTTCACTCTCACCATTAAACAGATCCGGGAATCAGAAACTAAACAGAGACACATGGACACTAACAGTTGTTATGAAACAAATGGATTTAATAGATATCTGTAGAGCAATTTATCCTAAAACAAAAGGATATAGTTTCTTCTCAGCACCACATGGTACCTCCTCCAAAATTCACCATATAATTGGTCACCAAAAAAGGCTCCACAAATAAAAAATATTGAAATGATCCCATGCATCCTATAAGATCACCACAGACCAATGCCGATCTTCAATAACAACATAAATAGTAGAAAGTCAACATTCACGTGGAAACTAAACAACACTTTACTCAAAGATTCCTTAGTCAAGGATGAAATTAAGAAATTAAAGACCTTTTAGAGTTTAATGAAAAGGAAGCTACAACATACCCAAACTTTTGGGACACAATGAGGGCAGTCCAAAGAGGAAATATCATAGCCTTGAGTGAATTAAAAAGGAAACTAGAGAGAGCATACACTAGCAGCCTGACAGCGTACCTAGAAGCTCTAAAACTAAAGAAAACAAATTCACAGACGAGGAGTAGACTGCAGGAAACAATCAAACTCAGGGCTGAAATCAACCAAGTGGAAGCAAAAAGAACTAATAAAAAAAAATCAACCAAACCAGGAGCTGGTTCTTTGAGAAAATCAACAACATAGATTAAACCCTTACACAGAGAGCACAGGGATAGTATCATAATTAACAAAATCAGAAATGCAAAATGAGACATAACAACAGCATTTCAGGAAATCTAAAACATCATCAGATAATACTACAAAGGCTATACTCAACAAACCTAGAAAATTTGGATGAAATCGACAACTTCCTAGATAGATACCAGGTACCAAAGTTAAATCAGGATCAGATTAAAGATCTAAACATTTCCATTTCCCTAAAGAAATAGAAGCAGTCATCAATAGTCTCCCAACCAAAAAGAAAGGCCAGGAGTAGATGGGTTTAGAGCAGAATTCTATCAGACCTTCAAAGCAGACCTAATTCCAACTCTCCTCAAACTTTTTCACAAAATGCAAAGAGAAGGTACTCTACCCAGTTCATTCTATGAAGCCACAATTACTTTGATACCTAAACCACACAGAGAACCAACAAAAAGAAAACTTCAGACCAATTTTCCTTATTAATATCAATGCAAAAATACTCAATAAAATCATCGCAAACCAAATCCAAGAACACAACAAAATGATCATCTATCATAATTAAAGAGGCTTCATCCAAGGGATGCATGGATGGTTTAATATATGGAAATACATCAACATAATCCACTATATAAAAAAACTTAAAGACGAAAACTACATGATCATCTCATAAGATGCTGAACAACATTTGACAAAATCCATACACGTTCATGATAAAAAGTCCTGGAGAGATCAAGAATTCAAGGCCCATACCTAAACATAATAAAAGCAATAAGCAGCAAACGCATAGCCAACATCAATAAAGAGAGATACTGAAAGCAATCCCACAAAAATCAGGGACTAGACAAGGCTGCCAACTTTCTCTTTATCTATTCAATATAGTACTTGAAGTCCTAGCCACAGCAATTCGACAACAAAAGGAGATCAAGGGGATACAAATTGGAAAGGAAGAAGTCAAAATATCACTATTTGCAGATGATATGATAGTATATGTAAGTGGCCCTAAGAATTCCACAGGAGAACTCCTAAACCTGATAAACACCTTCAGGGAAGTTAGCTGGATATAAAATTAACTCAAACAAATCAATGGTTTTCCTCTACACAAAGGATAAACTGACAGAGAAAAAAATTAGTGAAACAACACCCTTCTCAATACTCACAATAACATAAAATACCTTGGTGTGACTCTAACTAAGGAAGTGAAAGATCTCTATGATAAGAACTTCAAGTCTCTGAAGAAAGAAATCAAAGAAGATCTCAAAAGATGGAAAGATCTCGCATGCTCATGGATGGGCAGGATTAATATAGTCAAAATGGCTATCCTTTGAAAGTAGGATAGCAAAAACTATTGTCAACAATAAAAGAACCTCTGGTGGAATCACCAGGTCTAAACTTAAGCTGTACTACAAAGAAATTGTGATAAAAATTGCATGGTACTGGTACAGAGACAGAAAGGTAGATCAATGGAATAGAATTGAAGACCCAGAAATGAATCCACACACCTATGGTCAATTGATCTTTGACAATGGAGTTAAACCATGCAGTGGAAAAAAGACAGCATTTTCAAAAAATGGTGCTGGCACAACTGCTGGTTATGATGTAGAAGAATGTGAATTCATCCATTCTTAGCTCATTGTACAAAGCTCAAGTCTACATGTAAGAAAGACCATCACATAAAACCAGAGACACAGAAATTTGTAGAGGATAAAGTGGGGAAAAGTCTCGAAAATATGGGAAGAGTGGAATAATTCCTAAATAGAACAAAAATGGTTTGTGCTGTAAGATCATGAATTGACAACTGGGATCCAATAAAATTGCAAAGCTTCTGTTAGTCAAATAACACAGTCAATATGACAAAAAGGCCACCAACAGATTGGGAAAGGATTTTTACCAATCCTAATTCTGATAGGGGACTAATATCCAATATATACAAAGAGCTCAAGAAACTGGACTCCAGAAATTCCAATAACCCCATTAAAATAGGGGTACAGAGTTAAACAAAGAATTCTCAGCTGAGGGACATCGAGTGGCTGAGAAGCACCTGAAAAAAATTTTCAACATCCTTAATCATCAGGGAAATGCAAATAGAAACTACCTTGAGATTCCACCTCACACATGTCAAAATGGCTAGGATTAAAAACTCAGATGACAGGAGATGCTGGCAAGGATGTGGAGAAAGAAGTGAACTCCACCGTTGCTGGTGACTGCAAGCTGGTATAACCACTCTGGCAATCATTTTGGCTGATCCTCAGAAACTTGGACATAGTTCTACCAGAAGATCCCGCAATATCACTCATGATACTATAACTAGATTGTGCTCTACCATGTAATAAAGACACATGTTCCACTATGTTCATAGCAGTCTAATTTATAAAAGACAGAAACTGGGAAGAACTCAAATGTCCCTCAACAGAGGAATGGACACAGAAAATGTGGTACATTTACACAATGGAGTACTACTGAGCTATTAAAAACCATGAATAAATGAAATTCTTAGACAAATGGATGGATCTGGGGGATATCATCCTGAGTGAGGTAACCCAATCACAAAACTCAATAACATATTATATGCACTAACTGAAAAGTGGATATTATCCCAGAAGCTCACAATCCTTCTTAGAAGGAGCAACAACATACCCATGGAAGGAGTTATAGTACAAAGTTCAGAACAGAGACTGAAGTAATGACCATTCAGAGACTGACCCACTTGGGGATCCACCCATTAATAAACAACAATTCTAGACACTATGGTAGGTACCAGCAAGATCCTGCTGACAGAAGCCTGATATAGATGTCTCCTGAAGTGCTTTGCCAGTCCCTAGCAAATACATAACTGGATGTCCACAATCATCCATTGAACAGAGCACAAGGTCCCCAATGAAGGCGATATAAAAAGTACCAAAAGAGCTAAAGGGTTCTGAAGGCCCATAGAAACATCAATTTGAAATTCCCAGTACCTCCAGATCTCCTTGGAACTAAACAATCAATTAAAGAAAACACATGGTGGAAATTGTGGTTCTAGCTGTATATATAGCAGAGTGTACTGGCCGATTTTATGTGTCAATTTGATACAGGCTGGGGTTATCACAGAGAAAGGAGCTTCAGTTGGGCAAGTGCCTCCATGAAATCCAGCTGTGGGGCATTTCCTTAATTAGTGATCAAGGGGGAAAGGCTCCTTGTGGGTGGGACCATCTCTGGGCTAGCAGTCTTGGGTTCTATTAGAGAGCAGGCTGAGCAAGCCAGTAGAAGCAGGCCAGTATGTACCATCAATCCATGGACTCTGAATGAGCTCCTGCTTCCTGGCCTGCATGTGTTACAGTCCTGACTTCCTTTGGTGATCAACAACAATGTAGAAATTGTAAGCTGAATGAATCCTTTCCTTCTCAACTTGCTTCGTGTTCATGATGTTTGTGCAGGAATAGAAACCCTGATGAAGACACAGAGGATGACCTAGTCAGTCATCAATGGGAACAGAGGCCCTATGTCTTAGGAAGGTTATATGCCTCAGTATAGGGGAATGCCAGGTTTGTTAATGGGAGTGGTTGGGATGGGGGGAAAGGAGGAAGAGCCAGGGATAAGGGATTTTTGGAGGGGAAGCTGGGAATGGGCATAACTTTTAAAATGTAAATAAAGAAAATAATAAAAAATGTTTTTTAAATGTAAACGATTCTAAATTTTTTTTTGTTCTAAAGCTCTTGAAATCTAGGTTTTTTTCATAACTCTTGAAATCTTCTAAGGGATCTTTTGTGTACATATAAAAATGTATTATATTATAAATCAAAAATGAGATGATTTAATTTTCTTTTAAAATAAAAACATAAAATATTGCCATTAAAAAAAAGTAATGAAGAAAGATGAATTCACATTAATATTCCCTTTTGCCAAAGAACTGCTGTGGGTGCATGAGAAGGAGCAAGAACACAAACACCCAACAATTGATCATAGTCTATATAATGTATCTGTTGTTGTCTAATAGCTTCATCTACTTTCTGGAAAGCTATTTATCCAACATCCCTTAATTGTCTAGGAAAATTAAAATTTGCATCCCTTTTACGAATACCAAACAGAGGCTTAAGTTCTCCTGAGGTAAGCTTAAGATAATCTCTTAGCCAATTAACATTCCCTAACAGCTTTTGAAAAGCATTTAAAGTAAGTAAATAATCTCTTCTTATATGAATATTCTGTACCAAAATTTATTTTGGATATAAGTTATCTCCCAAGTATTGAAAGGGATATGGATTTTTAATCTTTTCTGGAGAAGCTTTAAATCACCAAGCTTTCAAAGTTTGTTGTATAAGAGCAAAGGCTTGTAGTACAATGACTTCAGAGAAATCAGCTAATATAATACCAACCATATAGTGAATAATATACACTGAAAGATTCAAAGTCCTAATTTCTTGTATTGAAGCAACAACAAATTTTTTACATAATGTAGGGCTATTGGTCATTATTTGAGGCAAAATTTTCTACTGTTATCACTTCATGTGTTCTTTAAAATTACAATCAAGCTCACTAAATGTGAATCTACCACACTCAACAGGATGCAAAGGAGTAGTATAAAAACAATCCTCCAAATCCATAATAATAATTCTATATGCATTTCCTTAAAGGCAGCTGTTGTAGGCAAGTTAGGCTCTAACGCCTTGACAAGTTCCATAGTCTCATCAACCCTTCACACAGTCTGATCTGTCCTCCTAATTCCAAATATGTATGATTTAATATCCTGAGCCTGGGATCAAACTGCAAACTTAAGCCAATTGACACTGGCAGTTCAACCACAATCTTCAAGGTTCCCTTGCAACATCAGAGTACAACCACAACTTTGGAAAGCAAAACTCAACCTCCAACAAACAATCCATTCTCTCCAAAATCAGTACCATGGGCACCACCCCCATGCTACAAAGTTTGGCTGCCAGTTCCTGCAGATGAACGCATAATGGTGCAGCCTCCAATACCTCATCACAGAGACATGGCCTTAAATCCTGTGTTTTATAAGTGTGGTTTCTAGGAAAAGACTTACATATAATGTTGCCTAATTTATAGGTATCTTTAAAGTCCAGTTTGCCTGGTCTATAAACCTCATGTCAGGTATTGTTTTTCCTTCCTTCCTTCCTTCCTTCCTTCCTTCCTTCCTTCCTTCCTTCCTTCCTTCCTTCCTTTCTTCCTTCTTTCTTTCTTTCTCTCTCTCTCTTCTTTTCTTTTCTTTTCTTTCCTTTACTTTCTTTCTTTTATAAGATTTATTTTCTTATGTTATTCATATTAGTACACTGTAACTGTCTTGAGATACACCAGTAGAAGGCATCAGATCCCATTACAGAGGGTTGTGACACACCATGTGTTTGCTTAGAATTGAACTCAGGATCTCTGAAAGAGCAGTCAGTGCTCTTAGCCAATGAGCCATCTGTGCAATTCCATGTTGTTGTTCTGAATGACTCGAAACCTGAGTTACCAGTTTTAAGCCAAATTTCTCTAACCAATATTACAAAAATTCAATCATCCCCAATAATTTATAAGCCAATAATACATAGCCAAGACATGCAGAACATATTTTAAAATCAGTCAGATGTTGCAGTATTTTCCCTGTCCAGACACATTAGGGCAGTAGCAGTCCTGTGATTAGACAGAAAAAGGGTGGCACAGTAGGAACTAGGGAGAGAGATAGAGAGGTAACAGGAGGAGGGAGAGAAGCCAACATGGAGACAGATGAACACGAAGAAGATCCTGATTTTTTAAAACTACCTTAACATGTTTTGTTTTTTGTTTTTTGTTTTTCTGTTTTTGTTTGTTTTTTGATTTTTTGAGACAGGGTTTCTCTTCCCTGGCTGTCCTGGAACTCACTTTGTAGACCAGGCTGGCCTCGAACTCAGATATCCGTCTGCCTCTGTCTGCTGGGTACTGGGATTAAAGGTGTATGCCACCATGCCCAGCAATAGAGAGGTCCCAGTGCATGGTTTTAAAAAGCCACGAGTACTTAAGATATTCACCAGGTTAGAAAAATTAAGCTTTGGGAGTCATGTTTCTATTGGGAAATTAGGTGTTCAGATGGCTGATTGTGGGGTGTGTGGGCAGCTGTGTGTAAACCAGATAAACTATCTAGATGGGAGAGAGTAGCTCAGAGTTGAGAATACAGGGAGCATGACCCTGTGGGAACATAGTGTTGTGACCTGCCAGCACCACAACTAGAGTGGGAATGTGGACCCACAGCGCAATAGAGGTGATAGGTTGACATATTAAATATTTCCTGCAACCGTCAGAAATAACCCTGAAGTAGTTGAATATATTTACTTATTTAGACAAAATAAAACTTTCTTCCTTTTTCTAGCTGTAATTTCAAGAGAGGAACACCTTGTCATGTCATGAACGCAAAACTGATAGTCACAGAGTGTTTTGTAAAGGAAATAAAGATCAGTTTCCTTACCATAGAAGCTGAGAAGCTGCTGGCCGGTTTACACTTTAAGAGGGCTTATGTAGACAATCACCACCTAGCAGGGCTTCTCCAGCTGTGCTAGACTCCTAGCTTCAGGTTTAGGGGTCCAAAGACCAACTGAGACTATTTTTTTTTTCAGTGAGTTAAAAACAAATCAAGGGGTGAACAACCAGCAGTTAAGTTTAAACAATGTTTTTTCTTTTGAACATGAAACACAGTGCAACAAAGAATGAAACAAAAACACAGACATAAACTGGCAGACATGGGCAGATTAGCATGCCAAGGACAGACAATAGACAGAGAGGAGAGAACTAGATGTGCCAAAGGGACTCAGATATCCTACCTAAAAGGACCAGAACCAGAAATAAGCATTCCTCCAGTAGGAGCCAGAGAGGAGCACTATGTCTCCTGAACTTTGTCTTTCCTTAGAGGAGCTCTAAAACAGCTTACATTCATTGTCAAACCATCCATGGACAATTGGGAAGGATTGCTTTTCTGAGACCTATTTTCTCTCATGTCTAGGGTATAAACTATCTCTACTAAGGGTCCAAAGACTAAGAGCATCTATGAGAATTACCTCTGCACTTCCAATTCCCAAGGTGTCCTTCATTTTATCCCACTTAATAGTGCTCCAACCTTAAGATGAGATCTGACAAAGTTAGCTCAGTCAGTCAACAGGTTCTCCAGGGCAGGAGCAAGGATAAAAAGAAAATTAGACAACAATGTAGCATGACCCCAGCCAGTTCTGAGAGTGCAGCAGGTCTGTTTTTTCCCAAGTATGCTTGTATATCATTTTAATTACAGGCAAGTAATAAGGTCAGTTCTAGGTTAAGGAACAAACAAGGCAATACACACAAATGATTAAGGAATAAGCAAGGCAGTAAACAAAGTCCCATAATCACTGTTTCTAGGGGCTTAACTGGATGACCAAGATATGTGAGCCTACTTCCCTATCCTAGCCCAAAGTCAAATACTTGCATGAAGCCTAATTCCTTGTCCTGGCTCAATGTCAAATTCCTACCAAATTACCAGAAGTGGGTCTAAAATCTCTCATCTTTCTTTCTTAGTCTGATTTATGCACTGGTATAAGGTGGCATGCATATGCAATAGGCTTATACTAACACTTCTCTACCTTGTCTGGGGAATTCAAACCTCACCCATACCTCTACTTGCAGAATTCCATATGACCATGATTAATATTGCAAGTTTAAATAACCTTCTGATAAGAACCCATTCAGCTAGCACCTGAGATTCCTGAAACTATTCCCCATACTATAGGGTATTTTGGTACCTCCAACCTTCCGCCAATGAACTTTGCCAATCCTGGATATTTCTTCCCCATCTCTCCTAAATCTATGTAAACCTTAAATCACCCCAAATAATGTTCATCTATGTCCTTGCAACTGGTCCTGTTATTTTTCTATTTCCAAAACACCTCCATCAGTCACATCTGCTCCTTTTGCCATCATGTACCATATTAGTCTAAATCCCTAAAGCAGAGAGACAAGTCATGTATTATTGTGTATTTTGATGGATTATGTAATTTTTATCATAGCAGTTGTGAGCTGCCCTGTGGGAGCTGGGAATAAACCTGAATCCTCAGAATGACCAGCTAGTTCCTTTAACTGTTAACATATCTATTTAAATCCAAAAAGTGAGCTCTTTAAGAATAATTTTTTAAGTGGAGCTGTGTTGTAACTCAGGGTGCCTTTAAACGTGCTATGTAGCTAAGGATGACTTAGAATTTCTGATCTTCCAAACTGTACTTTCATGTCCTGGTTACTGTGATGTATGCCACCATCACATTTTTGTGAATTTCTGAACATTAAACCCAAGGCCTAGTGCATGCTAGGCAAGAACTCTGTACACATAGCTACATTTTAAGCCCAAGAGTTAAATTACATATATAATATATATGTTAAATACATTTGTAATATTATATATTATAATTTATTTTATATTATAATATATTGATTACAAATAATAAGAGTTAAGTTATATATTTGTGTGTACATATATATATAATAGACATATATAGACATATATGTGTGTGTGTATATATATATATATATATATATATATATATATGAAACGTTAGGAATTATCTGCTTCTAAACATAAATAGTGTGAACATCCATAGGCATTTAGGGGTTTTCCTTTCCCTAAAGGTCACCCAATAATTCAGGGGATTCTAGAACAACTCATCTCTATATCCACATTATACAGGTGGCATTTGTCGTTTTCTTCAGCTTCCTGAGGATGCTGACCAACTTGTATAGATCAGTATCATGGCTACTTTTGCAAAGCTGGAGGAGGATGTATAGTGCTAAATTTTACCCAGGAACAGAATCAGAGCTCCAGCAATGGATTCTCTCTGGCACAGTATGTTGTCAATGGAAAAAGATCTGACCCTTCCAAGGCAACTTCCAAAACAGTCAATAAAAATAATGATTCTGTAGGATGTGGCTGAAAAGTAGGAACGTAGTTAGGCTTATACGAAGCTACAGTAGGACAGCTCTGGCTTCAAAGTTTCATGCTCCTTGAAACTTTCCACACAAAGTCACCTCTAGTGGGAAAGTATTGGGAGATGGGGCTATTGGTGTGTGATAAGAATCCACTGTACTTTTTTAGGTACTTCGTGTTTTTTTCTTTCTTCTACCCTTCCCCATCCTCTTTCTTCCACCATTTCAACTTCCTAACAAACAGTACATGAGAGATTTTTGTTTGTTTGTTTCCTTGTTTGTTTGTTTTGAAAACAACATGGAGGGGAAAGGAAATAGATCTCTAAGTAAAGTCAGGGGTCAGAAAAAGGACAATATTATTATTAGACTACTTCTTGATAATTTGGGCAATGAGCTCCTTGTGGCAATGTTGATCGTTCTTGTCAGGATATATAATTTCTTCTTACTGCTTCTATTTTGCACCTGACTACTTAAAAGGCCATGACAAAAAAAAAAATCAACCACCCCTCTCAGGACCTCTAAAATGTCCCCAGAATTCTACACATCACAAATCACATAAACTATCCGCAGCTGTCAAAATAATGCCTGTGCTAGAGAGTGAAGCAAATCATACTCATGGCAGTGGAAAATGTGAGGTTCCCCTCATATCCTATACCTGGGATTAAAACAAATCCACATTTCAGTAAGTATATCTGTGTTTTGTTTTTTTTTTAAGGAACCAAATTTCAAAATTCTCACAACATTTACCTGTATCTGTTTTAAGAAATTAATTCTGCAATATTCACAAAGAATTTGTAAACAGAGATGCATTCACTGAAATAAGCACTTTTTTGGTTTACTGATCAAGGTTTTCAGGAGACCTTCCCCACTCAATTCAAATCTTAACAAGTTTTCATTGCATCCAAAGTTTATCATTTCCTGAAGAAAATATAAACAAATCACTGTTTCCAGTGGGGAAAAAATGAGGAATTTCATTCTGTAGTTAACATATTCTTTATGTATATAGGAAGATTTAGTCCCATAGTCCTTTCTATAATTCATCGTCTCTAGGATGCTGTTGTTCCTTTCTTATTAACATTTGTAAAATGTAAAGTAAGCAGAGCACTATTTGGTCTGTGCCCATGGATAAATCAGCCTTCAGAAAGGAGAGAGCAGAGTGGACCCTTTTGTTTTCCCATTGCAGGTATTTTTTTTGTTTATCAGACCCCCATTTCCACCAGCAATTTTTAAAGTTGCACAATCATTTCCCCAATCTTTCTTGACACAGGCTTAGGAAGAAGAAAAAGAACAAACAGCAAAATCTGTCTCTTAGTAGAATGGGAGATACACCAAGAGTTGTGGACCCAGTAAATTTTTAATGGAGTCTCAAAAAAAAAAAAAAAAAAAACATCCCCTCAGTTCTTCATCCCTTTATCCCTTCATCCCCTGCTTTTTTTCTCTACTGCATTTGAAATCACATTTCCCATTCTGCATTACCTCTATGCTTGGAATCGCTATCTTTTGCTGGTTTATGGGTTCTTCTTTATTGCATTCTTTTCCCCTCAGGTACTTGTACTGTTTCAACTCCATAACACTAGAGTAGAGGAAAAAAAAAGGAAAGAGAAAAGAAGACATCCCCAAATAAAGCCAGGGGTTTAAATGAGATGATATGGTTTGTCTACTTCCTGCTGATGAAGGGTGTCTAGTTACTTAAAGCAAGTTTTGTTTCTTTCTTTCTTTCTTTGTTTTGTGGGAAAAGTCTGAGATTCTACCATATTGCTTAGTCTTTTACAGTCCTTGGTGCCAAGTGAGCATCTCCTGTGAGCTCTAGGTGCATAACACTAATAACACTGTAGTAAGCATGATCAAAATATTAAAAAAGAAGCTGAGCAAGGGAGGGAATGTCTTTAATCCAAGCACTCATGGGGCAAATACATGTGAATCTGAGTGAGTTCACGGTCAGCATAATCTACACAGAAAGTTCCAGGCTGGCCAGGACTAAATATTGAAAATATCTGAAAAGAAGGAAGAAAAGGAGAAGAAAAACAAATGCAAGAAAGGAGGAGGAAGAAGAGGAGTAAAAAGAGGAAGAGGAAAATGACTAAGAGGAAGAGTAAGAAGAAGAAATTTAAAGCCTGGGTCTTGGTGGTACATTTCTTAAATCCTTGAACAAAGGGACACATGCAGGCAGCTCTCTCTACCTTTGAGCATAGCCTAGTCTATATCATGAGATCCTATCTCAAGTAAAAAAAAAAGATTAATGCAGAAAATATCAGATAACAGCAGGAAGGAATACAAGAACATCACTTAAGTACAAAGAATCAAAGAATAGCAAGTGGGGATAAACACCTTTCTATGATGGAAATGAAAACTGGCCAATCTACTACATTAGGAAAATATTTCACTAAAGTTAAATTCATTCAATGAATGGATTAAGGAAGTTTTCTTCTTAAGTGTCTCAGGGAGACAAGAGTTACTACACCCAACAATAAACTTAGTTGCAGATTAATACCCTTCATGAAAGTATATATGAAAATCCATTAGCATATTAGGAAATCCCCACTAACCATTTAGAGCTTTTCATCAGATGGAGGGGCTCTGGGTTTTTTAAACTGTAGAGAGAAGCATGGTAGAAAAGCCTTGTCTAACTTTTATGTGTAGTGCGAAGAGTTATGTCACCACATTCACATATTCCGTAGAGCACCCTTAGCTTTCAGAAGGCAGGAGACCTCCTTCAGAAGCAACCTCTGGCTAGACAAGGGTGAGTTGGAGGCCTGGGTCACAGATATCAGAACTCAGTCTATGCAAGATGGCCTCCTATATCCCAGGGGATAGAGGGTATGAGAGCCTGTATAGCTTTCATCCCTGAGCCCCACAAGGTAATACCCACCTCCCCCTGGAGTCAGGACGAGCAGGGCAGCCCTGAGGATCACCACAGCACTAGTAAGCTTCATGATAATGGTGGCAGGTGATCCTACACAGCTTGATCCCCTTCTTTAACTGCCCTGTTGGGCTCAGTGGGCAGGGAGGGGCTTGTGTCTGAGCCTCTCCATGCCCCTCCCAGTTCACATCTTGGAACTTCCAAAGGGTGTGTGTTTGCATCATTGAGAGATATGTATTTTGGCAAGATCATGGTCAATAACCTATTTCAGCTTTTTTGTCTTCCTTGTGATCTTCTTAACATATGACAAATGTCACTTGTCATTTGACAGCCAAAGGGAAATTATGACTAGGGAGAGGATCAAATGGTCTCTCAATCAGAACTCCAGAATGAGACCTGTGTCCTCCTGTCACACTCGAAATCTCAAGATCCATACTCATAGTTAGTTCTAAACAAACCAAACTTCAGACCACTGGCATTGGGACCCCTGCCCTGTCTTTGTTCTGCCCCATCTTACATATGCTTCGTGTCTTCCCTTGAACCAGGCTCTTCGACCCATGCTTATCCTACTGTTGTAGGCATCCTTAAATTTGACCTTTTTGTTTTTGGTTGTAGTTTTTTTCTGAGATAGGGTCTCTCTACAGAGCCAACACTTCCTAAAGAAGGACAAAGAACTGGCAAAAGAACCATTTTATGAAGACTAAAATGGCAATACCAGGAGGGCCAGTGTATCTCCTATCTGAGTGACTGGGCTTAAGCACTCTGCTTCCAAGTATTGTGGAGCAGAGGGCCTACCTTCTAGGACCATGATATCCTGGAAATATTTAATTCAGGTTAACCTTGGACTCACCAAAGTCTTTGTGACTCCCTCCCATGTGAATAGTGGAATAAAAGGCAAGTACTTTTACTTCTGCCCAAACTGACTTCTTAAACCCATTGTTAAGGTTTTCTCTTTGTTTGTTTCTTTGTTTGTTGTTTTGTAGTTTTTTGTTCTTTGTTGTTGTTGTTTTTAAAGAAGATCTTGCCCAGGTTGGTTTTGACCTCATAACCTTCCTGAGAAATGAGCGTGTGGTCCTGCCTGCCTGCCTTTCTGTCTTCTGTCTGTCTGTCTGTGGGTCTGTCTGTGGGTCTGTCTGTCTGTCCGTCTGTTTATGTTTATGTGTGGTAGATTCAACTTTCTTTGGGGCTGGTGGAAGTCATTGTCAAAATCAGTTAGCAATGAATTATCAGGTATGGTAATTCTCATCTTTGATCTTACTATTTTGGAGGAAGAGGCTTCCTATCTTTGTGAGTTAGATGTCAGTCTGGTCTACACAAAGAGTTCTAGGCTACCCAAAATTACACAGGAAGACCCTGTTAAAAAACATCATTAGTGTGTTCATTAAGTTCTCACTTCAAGTTCCTTGTGCTCATTTTCTTATAACTAAGCAAGGATATTTCAGTTCTGAGCTACCTGGCTTCCTAATTGTTTACTGCCAGACTCTACATTGCTGCTCTAGCTATTCTGACTACTGATAAAACAGCCTGCATTATGGTCATTTTCAATATTCCACAGGTACCCTGTAAAAATTAGAGTCCAATCACAACTGGAATCCCAAGCTCCTGTAGGCTCAGCATCAGTCCATCTGTGCCAGTGTGTCCAGCTGATCTTTGCTACCACAGAATTTCAAATGAACCTTCAACCCCCTCTACCTGGGCCAGTAGGGCAGAATCTTCCACTGCACAGGGACATAAGGGGACTGTTGGAAAGGGTGCTAAGAGGCAAGACTGTTGTAGGCACCCTGTTCCTCCCAACTTGGAAGCAGACTGCTTAAGCCCATTCACTCAGATAGGAGATACACTGGCTCCCCTTGCATTGCCATTTTAGGCTTCATGAAAGGGTTCTTTTGACAGCTTTTTTGTCCTTCTTTAGGAAGTGTGGGCTGAACAAACACCAATGCTGGAGGCTGAAGAGAGCAGAGCAAAGCCTGAGGCAGACATGTAAATACTGAAGGGTCAGCAGGATGAGCTGTGAAATAGGCCAAGAGTCTTACTGCTCTATGGTAGCTGAAGCATTTGATGGGAGGAATGCAGGAGAGAGTAGATAGTGTCATGGAATGAAGAGAGGGCAAAGGCAGACACCTGCTACCTGTTGGAGTTAGGCCCTTGCTGCTGTGTATTCAAATGCTAAGTACTGGAACCCAGGGAATGGAATCCCCCAACCTCCAACTACTTGCCAATCTCCTTAACAAATTCTCCCATACACCACATGTTGCTTAGTAAATTAGTTCACCTAAGTCTCTCACTATCTAAGAAAATGTGACTGCCAGGCAATGATGGAGAGAAGAGAGGTATCCTGTTGTTTTTGTTTTTGTTTTTTTTTCTGGGTTGGCTGTCACAGCTAGGGGTCATAAGGCAAGAGAAGAGGAGAGAGGAAGAGGAAGAAGATGTATAAAGGGGAAGGCTGCCATGGGGCCTGACAGCTCAGGAGCACATGACCAGGAGCTGTGGACCATGAGAACAGGTTGATGGAGCAGAAATAACCCTGGGTAACACTTAAACAGCAATTAACATCGGGCCTATGGATTGTATGCAAGTCAAAATAGTATACAACCTGTCTGATCTAGGTCTACAGCTCATAAAATAATATACAAATCTTTGTGTGTTTTCTAGAGGCTAGCTAAAATATGTATTTCATTTATAGCCACTTTCTGCTCCTTCTTGTGAAACATTGTGGGCAATGAAGAAGCCGAAGCCTGCCTGGGAGAGCATCCCCCTACCTGATCACAATTTTTCTTTGTGATTGAGGGGATCACATACAGGTAACTGGGACAAACCTGCCTCAACTTCCAACAAGTGGGGATCACAGGGAGAAGCACTATGTCTTCATTTCATTCCTCTGAATTTGCCAGTCATCTGACTGCTCTGTGTACACCTGAACCTGGAATTTCCCATGTAACCAGTGTGTTTATTATTTATTGAGTATCTACATTAGGTATGACACCACTTTTCCATAATTGTGACTCAAGAGAGAAACAGGAACTTCATATTGCTCTGCCCTCACTGCCTGAAATGCTTTCCCTTCATATTCCTGTGAAATTTGTCACCTAATTCCCCAGACTGCATTAAATACCAGCATATCAGAGGGAAGGCCAGCTACAGCTTTAGCCATGTTTAATGATATAAGGAAACTTTCTCATGTGCTGTTATGAGGAAACTTTTGCTTGCCTTAGGTGGTTCCATATTCTGTTATGTTCTTTGCTTTGTTGTTCTTGGAAACCCATCACAGTAGAAATCAGTTAGAACTGATTTGTATAGTTAGCCACAATATGCTTGGACTAGAACCAACCACCTGTAGCACTTAGTGCAGGTCATTATGCCCTGTTTTGATTTTTTTATCATATTCAAAATCATCCCAAGACTATCACAATGCCTTGGAATAAACCAAACCATGGAAGTTGAATACAAGCTTGCAATACAAACTTCAAAACAAAGCAAAGTGGAGAAAGACAGAAGAAGATGAAAAGACTTCCCAAGCTCAGGGACTGAAAGGGTCAATATTGTGAAAGTGCAATTGTCACCATAATGCCTGTATTATTCATTACAGAAATTTAAAAAAGACACTCTAAAAATTCAAATGGAAACATAAATGGCAATGAAGTTGTGAGAACTAGTGATATGTCTGGAGGTATCACTATTCCTGATTTCAAATTGTGCCACAGATCCATAGTGATAAGAACACTTCAATACAGCCCTAGAAATGGTCATATAGGGCATTGAGATAGAACAGAGGATGTGGATAGAAACCTATACCAATAATTACATTAAAAATGGGGCTCAGGGCTAAACAAAGATTTCTCACATGAGGAATACTGAATGGCTAAGAAGCACCTGAAAAATGTTGAGCATCCTAAATCATCAGGGAAATGCAAATCAAAACAATCCTTAGATTCAACCTCACACCAGTCAGCACTGCTAAGATCAAAAATTCAGGAGACAGCAGATGCTTGTGAGGATGTGGAGAAAGGGAAAGACTCCTCCAATGTTGGTTGGATTGCAAGCTTGTACAACCACTCTGGAAATCAGTCAGGCTGTTCCTCAGAAAATTGGACATAGAACTACCATAGAATCCTGCAATACCACTGCTGGGCATATATCCAGAATATGTTCCAAATGGTAAGAAGGACACATGCTTCACTATGTTCATAGCAACCTTATTTATAATGTTCAGAAGCTGGAAAGAACCCAGATGTCCCTCAACAAAGGCATGGATACAGAAAACGTGGTATATTTACACAATGGAGAACTACTCAGCTATTAAAAAAAATGAATATATGAAATTCCTAGGCAAATGGATGGACCTGGAGGGTATCATCCTGAGTAAGGTGACCCACCCACCCCCCCCTTTTTGGCCCTGGCGTTCCCCTGTACTGGGGCATATAAAGTTTGCTAGTCCAATGGGCCTCTCTTTGCAGTGATTGCCGACTAGACAATCTTTTGATACATATGCAGCTAGAGTCAAGAGCTCCGGGGTACTGCTTAGTTCATATTGTTGTTCTACCTATAGGGTTGCAGTTCCCTTTGGTTCATTAGGTGCATTCTCTAGTTCCTCCATTGGGGGCCCTGTGGTCCATTCAATAGCTGAATGTGAGTATCCACTTCTGTGTTTGCTAGGCCCTGGCATAGTCTCACAAGAGACAGCTATATCTGGGTCCTTTCAGCAAAATCTTGCTAGTGTATGCAATGGTGTCAGCGTTTGGAAACTGATCATGGGATGTATCTCTGGATATGGCAATCACTAGATGGTCCATCCTTTTGTCACACTTCCAAATTTTGTCGCTGTAACTTCTTCCATGGGTGTTTTGTTTCCTATTCTAAGAAGGGGCAAAGTGTCCACACTTTGGTCTTCGTTCTCTTGAATTTAATGTTTTTAGCAAATTATATCTTATGTCTTGGGTATTCTAAGTTTCTGGGCTAATATCCACTTATCAGTGAGTACATATTGTGCGAGTTCCTTTGTGATTGGGTTACCTCACTCAAGATGATGCACTTCAGGTCCTCCATTTGCCTAGGAATTTCATAAATTCATTCTTTTTAATAGCTGAGTAGTACTTTGGTAAATGTACCACATTTTCTGTATCCATTCCTCTGTTGAGGAGCATCTGGGTTCTTTCCAGCTTCTGGCTAATATAAGTAAGGCTGCTATGAACATAGTGGAGCATGTGTCCTTCTTACCGGTTGGGGCATCTTCTGGATATATGCCCAGAAGAGGTATTGCTGGAATTCCAGTAGTAATATGTCCAATTTTCTGAGGAACCGCCAGACTGATTTCCAGAGTGGTTGTACAAGCCTGCAATCCCACCATCAGTGGAGGAGTCTTCCTCTTTCTCCACATCCTCGCCAGCATCTGCTGTCACCGGAATTTTTGATCTTAGCCATTCTGACTGGTGTGAGGTGGAGTCTCGGGGTTGTTTTGATTTGCATTTCCCTGATGATTAAGGATGTTGAACATTTTTTCAGGTGCTTCTCTGCCATTCGGTATTCCTCGGGTAAGAAATCTTTGTTCAGTTCTGAGCCCCATTTTTAATGGGGTTATTTTATTTTATGGATTCTACGTTCTTGAGTTCTTTATATATATATTGGATATTAGTCCCCTGTCTGATTTGGGATAGGTAAAGATCCTTTCCCAATCTGTTGGTAGTCTTTTTGTCTTATTGACTGTGTCTTTTGCCTTATAGAAGCTTTGCAATTTTATGAGGTCCCATTTATCGATTCTCGATCTTACAGCACAAGCCATTGTTGTTCTATTCAGGAAATTTTCCCCTGTACCCATATCTTCGAGGCTTTTCTCTACTTTCTCCTCTATAAGTTTCAGTGTCTCTGGTTTTATGTGGAGATCCTTAATCCACTTAGATTTGACCTTAGTACAAGGAGATAATACTGGATCAATTCGAAATCTTCTACATGATAACAGTCAGTTGTGCCAGCACCATTTGTTGAAAATGCTGTCTTTTTTACACTGGATGTTTTTAGCTCCCTTGTCAAAGATCAAGTGACCATAGGTGTGAGGGTTCATCTCTGGGTCTTCAATTCTGTTCCATTGGTCTACTTGTCTGTAGGTATACCAGTACCATGCAGTTTTTATCACAATTGCTCTGTGGTACATCTTTAGGTCGGGCACGGTGATTCCACCAGAAGTTCCTTTATGCTTGAGAAGAGTTTTTGCTATCCTAGGTTTTTTGTTATTCCAGATGAATCTGCCGATTGCCCTTTCTAATTCGTTGAAGAATTGAGGTGGAATTTTGATGGGGATTGCATTGAATCTGTAGATTGCTTTTGGCAAGATAGCCATTTTTACTATATTGATCCTGCCGATCCATGAGCATGGGAGATCTTTCCATCTTCTGAGATCTTCTTTAATTTCTTTCTTCAGAGACTTGAAGTTCTTGTCATACAGATCTTTCACTTCCTTAGTTAGAGTCACGCTAGGTATTTTATATTATTTGTGCCTATTGAGAAGGGTGTTGTTACCCTAATTTCTTTCTCAACCTGTTTGTCCTTTGTGTAGAGAAAGGCCATTGACTTGTTTGAGTTAATTTTATATCCAGCTACTTCACTAAAGCTGTTTATCAGGCTTAGGAGTTCTCTGGTGGAAATTTTAGGGTCACTTATATATACTATCATATCATCTGCAAAAAGTGATAATTTGACTTCTTCCTTTCCAAATTGTATCCCCTAGGACTTCAAGCACAATGTTGAATAGGTAGGGAGAGAGTGGACAGCCTTGTCTAGTCCCTGATTTTAGTGGGATTGCTTCAAGCTTCTCAACATTTACTTTGATGCTGGATACTGGTTTGCTGTAGATTGCTTTTATCATGTTAGGTATGGGCCTTGAATTCCTGATCTTTCCAAGACTATTATCATGAATGGGTGTTGGATTTTGTCAAATGCTTTCTCCGCATCTAACGAGATGATCATGTGGTTTTTGTCTTTGAGTTTGTTTATATAGTAGATTACGTTGATGGATTTCCGTATATTGAACCATCCCTGCATCACTGGGATGAAACCTACTCGGTCAGGATGGATGATTGTTTTGATGTGTTCTTGGATTCGGTTAGCGAGAAATTTATTGAGGATTTTTGTATCAATATTCATAAGGGATATTGGTCTGAAGTTCTCTATCTTTGAGGGGTCTTTTTGTGGTTTAGGTATCAGAGTAATTGTGGCTTCATAGAATGAGTTGGGGAGAGTACCTTCTGTTTCCATTTTGTGGAATAGTTTGTGAAGAACTGGGATTAGATCTTCTTTGAAGGTCTGATAGAATTCTGCACTAAACCCATCTGGTCCTGGGCTTTTTTTGGTTGGGAGACTATTAATGACTGCTTCTATTTCTTTGGGGGATATCGGGCTGTTTAGATCATTAACCTGATCTTGATTCAACTTTGGTACCTTGTATCCGTCTAGAAACTTCTCCATTTCATCCAGGTTCTCCAGTTTTGTTGAGTATAGCCTTTTGTAGAAGGATCTGATGGTGTTTTGGATTTCTTCGGGATCTGTTGTTATGGCTCCCTTTTCATCTCTGATTTTGTTAATTAGAATGCTTTACCTGTTCCCTCTAGTGAGTCTGGCTAAGGGTTTGTCTATCTTGTTGATTTTCTCAAAGAACCAGGTCCTCGATTGGTTGATTCTCTGAATAGTTCTTCTTGTTTCCACTTGGTTGATTTCGCCCCTGAGTTTGATTATTTCCTGCCATCTACTCCTCTTCGGTGAATTTGCATCCTTTTGTTCTAGAGCTTTTAGGTGTGTTGTCAAGCTGCTAATGTATGCACTCTCTAGTTTCTGTTTGGAGGCACTCAGATCTATGAGTTTTCCTCTTAGAAATGCTTTCATTGTGTCCCATAAGTTTGGGTATGAAGTGGCTTCATTTTCATTGAACTCTAAGAAGTCCTTAATTTCTTTCTTTATTCCTTCCTTGATCAAGGTATCATTGAGAATAGTGTTGTTCAGTTTCCACGTGAATGTTGGCTTTCTATTATTTATTTTGTTATTGAAGATCAGCCTTAGTACAAGGTGATCTGATAGGATGCATGGGACAATTTCAATATTTTTGAATCTGTTGAGGCCTGTTTTGTGACCTATTATGTGGTCAATTATGGAGAAGGTACCATGAGGTACTGAGAAGAAGGTATATCCTTTTGTTTTAAGATAATATGTTCTGTAGATATCTGTCAGATCCATTTGTTTCATAACTTCTATTAGTTTCACTGTGTCCCTGTTTAGTTTCTATTTCCATGATCTGTCCATTGGTGAAAGTGGTGTGTTGAAGTCTCCCACTATTATTGTGTGAGGTGCAATGTGTGCTTTGAGATTTACTAAAGTTTCTTTAACGAATGTGGCTGCCCTTGTATTTGGAGCATAGATATTCAGAATTGAGAATTCCTCTTGGAGGATTTCATCTTTGACGAAAATGAAGTGCCCCTCCTTGTCTTTTTTGATGACTTTGGGTTGGAAGTCAATCTTATCAGGTATTAGGATGGCTACTCCAGCTTGTTTCTTCATACCATTTGCTTGGAAAATTGTTTTCCAGCCTTTCATTCTGAGGTAGTGTCTGTCTTTTTCTCTGAGATGAGTTTCCTGTAAGCAGCAAAATGTTGGGTCTTGTTTGTGTAGCCAGTTTGTTAGTCTATGTCTTTTTATTGGGGAGTTGAGACCATTGATATTAAGAGATATTAAGGAAAAGTAATTGTTGCTTCCTGTTATTTTTGTTGTTAAAGTTGGCATTCTGGTCTTGTGGCTGTATTCTTTTAGTTTTGTTGAGGGATTACCTTCTTGTTTTTTCTAGCGTGTTGTTCCTGTTCTTGTATTGTTTTTTTTTTTTTTTTTTCTGTTATTATCCTTTGAAGGGCTGGATTCGTGGAGAAATAATGTGTGAATTTGGTTTGTCGTGGAAGACTTTGGTTTCTCCATCTATGGTAATTGAGAGTTTGGCTGGGTATAGTAGCCTGGGCTGGAATTTGTGTTCTCTTAGTGTCTGTATAACAAATGTCCAGGCTCTTCTGGCTTTCATACTCTCTGGTGAAAAATCTGGTGTAATTCTGATAGGCTTGCCTTTATATGTTACTTGACGTTTTCCCTTACTGCTTTTAGTATTCTATCTTTATTTAGTGCATTTGTTGTTCTGATTATTATGTGTTGGGAGGAATTTCTTTTCTGGTCCAGTCTATTTGGAGTTCTGTAGGCTTCTTGTATGTTCATGGGCATCTCTTTCTTTAGATTTGGGAAGTTTTCTTCAATAATTTTGTTGAAGATGTTTGCTGGTCCTTTGAGTTGAAAATCTTCATTCTCATCCACTCCTATTATCCGTAGGTTTGGTCTTCTTATTGTGTCCTAGATTTCCTGGATATTTTGAGTTGGGATCTTTTTGCATTTTCTATTTTCTTTGATTGTTGTGCCGATGTTCTCTATAGAATCTTCTGCACCTGAGATTCTCTCTTCCATCTCTTGCATTCTGTTGCTGATGCTCGAATCTATGGTTCCAGATTTCTTTCCTAGGGTTTCTATCTCCAGTGTTGCCTCACTTTGAGTTTTCTTTATTGTGTCTACTTCCCTTTTTAGGTCTAGTTTGGTTTTGTTCATTTCCGTCACCTGTTTGGATGTTTTTTCCTCTTTTTCTGTAAGGACTTCTACCTGTTTGGTGGTGTTTTTCTGTTTTTCTTTAAGGACTTGTAACTCTTTAGCAGTGTTCTCCTGTATTTCTTTAAGTGAGTTATTAAAGTCTTTCTTGATGTCCTCTACCATCATCAAGAGATATGCTTTTAAATCTGGGTCTAGGTTTTTGGGTGTGTTGGGGTGCCCTAGACTGGGTGAAGTGGGAGTGCTGGGTTCTGATGATGGTGAGTGGTCTTGGTTCCTGTTAGTAAGATTCCTACGTTTACCTTTCGCCAACTGGTAATCTCTGGAGTTAGTTGTTATAGTTGACTCTGTTTAGAGATTGTACTTTTGGTGATTCTGTTACCGTCTATCAGCAGACCTGATACACAGATTCTCTCCTCTGAGTTTCAGTGCTCAGAGCACTTTCCACTGGCAAGCTCTCTTACAGGGAAGGTGCGCAGATATCTTGTGTTTGGACCTCCTCCTGGCCGAAGAAGGTGGCCCAAAACAGGACCTTTCTCAAAGCTGTGTTGCTTTGGCAGGTCCCAGATGCTGTCAGCTTCTGTGGTGCAGACTCTCACCTGTGCAGACTAAATTCCTAAGTTCGGTGGAGTCCCGCTACCAAGGTGGCTCCTGTTGCTCCTGAGGCTGAAGCCTTCCGAGCCAGGCAGACACCTGTCCCCTTGTCTGGACAGTGGCCGGCTGTCTGCAGCCTGCAAAGGGTGCTGCCTCAGCTGCTCTGTGCCTCCGCCTGCCCCAGAAGCTGTCCGGTTCTGTGGCGCACCCTCTCACCTGTTCAGACTAATTTCCTAAGTTCCGAGGAGTCGCGGAACCAAGATCCGCCTGCTGCTCCTCGGATATAGCTTTTTCTTGTGAGACTATGCTGGGGCCTTTCAAACACAGAAATGGATGCTCACAGTCAGCTATTGGATGGATCACAGGGCCCCCAAGGGTGGAGCTAGAGGAAAATACCCAAGGAACTAAAGAGATCTGCAACCCTATAGGTGGAACTACAATATAAACTAACCAACACCCCCTGGAGTTCTTGTCTCTAGTTGCATATGTATCAGAAGCTGGCCTAGCCGGCCATCAGTGTAAAGAGAGGCCCATTTATCATGCAAACATTATGCCTCAATACAGGGAAACTGCAAGGCCAAGAAGTGGGAGTGTGTGGGTGAGTGGGGGGGGGGATGGTATGGGAGACTTTTGGGATAGCGTTGGAAATGTAAATGAGGAAAACACCCAATAAAACACTTTTTAAAAAAGCATGTCTGCCATTAAACATTTGAACCTTGAGCAGACTAGTTGTCTTGGTTCCATTATTTCTCAACCTGCCTAAGCTCCCTTTTTTCTTCCAGTTCCTAGATGCCTTCCAGGCTCAATCCCAGATTTGAGAGCTGCAGACCAGTCTCAGCAATTTGGTGAACCAATGTGGAACCTGGGAAAGGCAGAGGACATTTGGAAGAAGCACTCCTAGTTTGGAGCTCCGTGGAAGAAGAAAAGAATTAAAGAAAATCCATACTGGAGAAGGTTGGAACGGGCTAAGCTGGAACAGAGCTAAACCCGCACATTGGATTCACTTAGGTTCAGCAGTGAGTTATCCAGGAACTAGGAGCTCAACAGGCAGGCAATTGGCCGCAGCTTCCAGAAGCTGCTTTTTTAGGTGAGAGAAATAAAAGAGTTTAATAAAAGGGATTTAATAATCAGGCAGATGGCCACAGTTGGAAACTGCATGAGGCAGGAGGAAAGTGGATTTGAAACTCTCCCAGGGACAGAGAGAAAATCAGTGAATCCCCTATTGTGTGCATGCTGGCCATTGTCATTTTTCTGAGTATCCATCTTATGTTTCCGGAAACGAACATGTGCTCCTTGTTTTGGTTTGTTGTCTGTGTTTCATTCCATGTCTTTGAAACATGGCACAGTCTGAGTTTAGATCCCCCTGAGTTTGGTTTCTGTGGTGTTCATAAATGATGGGGTTCTCTGAAACGTGGGCTTTTTACTTGCAGCTGTCCCTTCGGGCTCTAAGGACCAGAGGACTGTCGTCAGCAGAAGTGGTAGGAAGACCGTCACCTTACCAGGGGATGCTCTAGGGAGTAGGGAGAGCCAGAGACATCTGGGAGTCTCCAGCGATCGGTCAGAGGAACCAGTTTTTATTTATGAAATGGAAGCTTACCCTTCTAATTCTTTTGCCTCCTCATGGAAGACAAGAAAGGGTTGCACTTATCTGGACCTGTTGTTTCTGTTTTGTGTGTTTTGTGTAGGTGTTTAGAGCTATATGAAAATTTAGAAAAGTTCTAGTGTAACTGGAAAAGTCCTACTGGGAGCTGATTGCACATGCAGCTCTTAAAGGGGCAGGCAGCCTTTTGCTTATAATAGAAAGTTAGCTTAAAATTGATAACTCAGAGTTGGAGTCATTCTAAACAATATGTGGCAGGAGCAAAAACAGGAAAATAGGTCTTTAAAGATACTTCAAAAGAGGGATAATCTTTGGGCCAGGACTCCAGCAGAGTGCTCAGATTGAGAAATGTTTGTGCTTGGGTAGATGAGGAGCTCAGCTCAGAGCAGTCTCAGGGAGGTTTGTGTGGCATTTCTTTTGACTCACAAAATGTGACTGGGGAAGTTCCTGGGACCTCACCTCTCCCTGCCTTCAGGGAAGATTCCTTAAGATTCAGAGGCAATATCTTTTAATACTTAGGTTTTTAGCTATACTAGAAAATCACGATCCTGAAAATCTAAGAAAGAAAAATTGATTTGCTTCAAAATCTTCCAGGAGATGTTAATTGGCTAAGACCTCACCTTAAACTTGCCACAGGAGAACTTAAGCCATTTTCAGGTGCTATTAAGTGAAACACAAATTAACTGGCAAAGAACAAAAGGCCTTGCAGAAATTAAAGAAAGCTTTTATAGTTGTTATCAATTATAATCAGTGGTAATTAAATATTAGCTGCCTATTTTAGTTATTGGTTATTAAATGTGCCCACAACAATTCCTTGGCTAGAGAAAATATTGTTGTAAAATCATCCCTCTTCCCCTCAAAGTAGTTTCAGCATTGTATTAAGTCCTCTGTGGTGCTATCAAAGAATTGTAAGAAAAATTCATATATTTTAGAATAACTATAAAAAAGTGTGCCTTAAAAACCTGACTAAGTGCCTGTTCCTTTTCCATACAGCAATTAATTTGGTTATTACAGAATATGAATATTTGATCTATTACACATCGTTTTAAATAAAATTGACAATCATTGTCCCAAAGATAAGTTAAAAAATGTTTTTAAATGCATGCTTTTGTATCTTCTATAAATTCACGCATGCATGCCTCCCATTTACTCTTTAAAAAAAATCCCTCTGTGGCAGAAATTATATGTGAATTTGATCATATGCTTATTCTTTTGAGCTTCCCCCTGCTTAAACACAGATAATTAAATTCTGTGCTGTAGATGGTGTTTTAAAATGTTGAATAATCAAGCTTAATTTGTATCTTTATTAACATATAACTCAGAGCTTACAATTGCTTAAAATTTTTCATCACTGAAATGCTACTAATTTTCAAGCTTGCAATTACTTATGCTACTCATAAGAAAGACTAATGTTCCTTTAAAAGAACTCTTTTTGGACATTTAAGAAATTGTACTGGGTTGCCTGGAAATGACCCCCAGGATTTGCCAATGTTTTATAGAAATTTACAAAAAGATGTAGCTGAAAAAGGATTACAGGTAGCTCCTGAAAAGATACAAGCTTAGGATCCTTATAACTATTTGGGCTTTAGAATTACTGATCAAACTGTTTCTCTCCAGAAGATAGTTATTAACAGAGACAACTTAAGGACTTTGAATGATTTTCAAAAATTGTTAGGTGATATTAATTGGCTTCACCCCTATTTAAAGTTCACTACAGGGGAGTTAAAACCTTTATTTGATATTCTAAAGCTCACTACAGGGGAGTTAAAACCTTTATTTGATATTCTAAATGGGAGTTGTGATCCTACATTCCCTAGACCCCTAACATCAGAAGGATTGTTTGCCTTACAACAAGTGGAAAAAGCTATTGAAGAGCAATTTGTCACTTATATAGATTAATCTTTGCCATTACATCTGTTAATTTGTAATACGATTCATGTGCCTACAGGATTGTTATGGCAAAAGCCTCCTCTAATGTGGATACATTCGAGGATTTATTCTCAATGCAATATCTTGCCATATTATAATGCAATAGCCCAGGTGATTATCATTGGAAGGAAACAGGCACTAACTTATTTCAGCAAAGAGCCAGATATTATTGTTCAGCCTTACAAAGTCAGTCAAGACACTTGGCTGAAACAGCATAGTACAGATTGGTTGCTTGCTCAAATATGGTTTAACGGAACTATAGACAGCCACTATCTTCAAGATAGGTTGATAAAAATTTTAAATGTGCATGAAGTGATATTTCCTAAAATGACTTCCTTACAGCCTTTATATAATGCTCTATTGATTTTTACATATGGCTCCTATAAAGGGCGAGCTGGATATCTTATAAATAATCAATAGGTAATCATAAAAACTCCTTGCCTCTCAGTTCAATTGCCCTAATTAACCGCAGTACTGAATGTCTTTCAGTCTGTGCATGAGGCTTTTAATATTTTTACTGATATTTTATATGTTGCACAATCGGTAGCCTTATTGGAGACTTGTGGTACGTTTAAATTTAATACGCCAGCAGGATCCCTGTTTTCACAATTACAAAACATCATTCTAGCCTGAAAACACCTGTTCTATATTGGCCACATGCAATCTCATTCTGGTCTTTCTGGATCTTTAGCTGAAGGCAATGATTGCATTGACAGAGCTCTAATAGGAGAAGTCTTAATTCAGGTCCTGTAACTTTGGCCAAATGTGATCATGAAAATTTTCATCTCTCTAGCCAGACCTTAAGGCTCCAACTTAAGATCACTAAGGAGCAGGAAAGGATGATTGTAGAACAATGTCCTAAATGTCTCCAGTGCCACATTTAGGAGTTAATCCACAAGGTCTTATGACTAATCTCATTTGGCAAATGGAAGTAGCTCATTATGCAGAATTTGGAAAATTAAGATATATACATGTTTGTATTGATACTTGTTCAGGATTTCTTTTTGCTTCTTTGCATACTGGTGAATCCTCCAAAAATTTAAATGATCATTGCCTACAAGCCTTTAATGTCATGGGATTCCCTAAACTTATTAAGACAGATAACGGGCCATCCTATTCTAGCAAAAAATTTACTTCATTTTTTAAAGAATTTGGTATCAAACATAAAACTGGAATTCCTTATAACCCTATTGGACAAGAAATAGATAAATGTGCTTATCACACTTGTATAAATTGGCTTTTAAAAACAAAACAGGGGCAGTTATATCCCCCAAGGTCACCAAAGGCACATATTGCTTTTACTTTATTTGTTCTAAATTTTTGCAAACTGATGTTAAAAGTCAGTCTGCAGTGGATCGCCACTGGCATCAGTTACTTCTAGTTCTTATGCCATGGTAATGTGGCAGGACCCATTAACTAATGAATGGAAGGGTCCCAACCCAGTCCTAATCTGGGAAAGAGGCTTGGTCTGTGTTTTTTCACAAAAAGAAGGAGCGTGATGGCCTCCTGAGAGATTAGTTGAACACCTAGACACAGATCCTGAATCTTCTAGTAAGTAGGACTCTAAACTTGATTTTGGTTAAAAAATCCTCTTTAGCCAAAAAGTTAAATTAGAGCACTTTCCACTCCCAGGGAAGCTGTAAGCCTTTCTGCAATTCTCAAAGTCACCTCCCCCAGGTTGGGAGCCCTAAGTCTAGCCTGAACTTTGCTAATTTGCAATTGAATGGAATACCTGGACTTCCCCAAAAGAAGCTTTTGTACTGTGTCTTTCACTGTCTCCACTTTGTTTTTCAAGCAGGTCAGTCAATGCCCTTCTGCTTGACTGCAGCAGGCGTGCATCCCCGCCCACAACAGTGCACAGGTGGCAGTTATTAATTTCTATCACGAAGAATTCTAAGTACATATTGTGACTTTGGTCTGATTTGGGAATAAGGTGTGCTATGAGGGCTGGTTAGTCAATGACTGGCAACCAGATCTCAGATCATACCAATCTAAGACAGGGGTATATGCCAAAAGCCCGTGGCTGTTAATAATACACCACAAAGCCATGCTTTTGTGAATTATGACACAAAGTAGCTACATGTAACTGCCTATGACAGAATTGGATGGTTTGAGAGTATCTGAGACCCTAAGGCATGCACGGCCGCCAGCCACCATAATTTTCAGGCAGGACTATGGAGCATAAATAAATTTTATGCATCAGTCAAGTTTTTATTAAATATAAATAACAGGGAGGAGAAGTACCCTCCCACAAGCCTGAAGCAGGCTGAGCCAGAACTTGACATTACTGCCACTAAGGAGATTATCTAGGGTGGAGCCTTCTTCCCTATATCACTCTATTGTTCAGATACTGTCCCTGTTCCTCTTTAAGATACTGCTACCTGCTGAGAGGCCCCAGAGCTATTCAGGAGACTATGCCCTATCCTGCATGTCATCACCTGCAGCTAGTTCAGGATCCAAAAATGAATTGGCAGGAATGAACTTTCCCCCCTCTTTTAAAAAGTGTGTCTGCCATTAAACATTTGAACCTTGATCAGACTAGTTGTCTTGGTTTCTTTATTTTTCAACCCACCTAGGCTCCCTTTTTTCTATCAGTTCCAAGATGCCTTCCAGGCTCGGACCCGGACATGCGAGCCATAGGCCGATTCAACAGTTTGGGAGGCTCAACTTCATCCTAACTTAGAATCACACATGCCAAATTTGTATTTTTGTCCTAGTCCTCCCACCCCTAACACAGCTTCAAGAAAACCACACAGCTAAGAAAACAGTTCTCCTGACCACCTAATCTTAAGATGACAGTGTAAGTTTTCCGTTTGGCAATCTGACACTAATTTTTTTTTAAGTGAATGTTTGCCAGATAATGATGTTCCAATATGTTATAGGAAATTTTAATCTCAACCTGGGGTTTCCACCCAAGCTTTGGTTCTTTAGTTTCTGGATAAAATACACACAGAAACTTTATATTTACCATAAGCTTTAATCAACATAAGAAGTGGATAGAAAACTCTATGCTAGCAAAATCTACATTCCTGAATTTTTAACTACCACTTAGTGTGTTTCATTTGGGCTCTCCAATTGGCCAGCCCTCAAGATCACATTTTTCTGGTTCACTTATGCCATGGTGGTTTCTCCTTCTTCCTCTTGCACCTTCTTCTCATGGTCCTCCTCTGACCCCAAGCCTGAGAAAACTATACTCCATCTATGTCTGTTATGCTCAGATATTGGCTGTTGGTAACTTTATATACCAATCAAAAATGACTTGGTGCAGAGTCACAGGTCTAAGTGCAGATTCCAGGTTTTGGGGGACCACATTAAGCATTAAAATAGACAGCAAAACGAAACCTCAACAAAACCCCCACATTTAAACCAAGGTAGAAGCCTCCTGAAATATACATTCCTGCAATATCTGATCACACAATTTTTCCTAGAAGGTGTATTTCCATGTATTTTTGCAAGTACATTTACCATTTACCTCAGCTTGGTTCATGAAAGTAAAACACAGACCATATGAGGGGCAAGTATCTCTCAGTGGAGCTCAGAACTGACTTGTCGACTGTCCCTCAGACTAAGTTATCACATCTACGGTTGAATCAAAGTTTAGTGCAGACCAACCAAGTAATGGGGTCATAAAACATGAATTCATGTGGTCTGGTGTAGTAAGAAAGATCCATTTACTTTTAACCAGTAACTCAGAAGATAAACTCAAAAGTTGTGTTTTATTTTTATTCAAATTGTTGTTTTACTATTAGTTATAAGTATAGAGATGGAAGGGTTATGTACCTGAGTAGGTATGTTCCCTGAGTGACCAGAAGAGAACATGTTTTACAGTCATTGCAAGCTAGCCATTCAGGGTTCACCCTTATGCCACCAACATTTTTTGCACTTTTTCTATATCAGAGCCCCTTGATTCCAATATGGAGTTTCTAGATTTTTATACTTTTCACTAATAATGTTGTCTCAGGACCAATTTGGGCATAATTGAATGAATAACTGTGTTTCTACTTACTTTGTATTACACAACTGATTTTCTTATATAAGCTTTACTCCTGATATAGATTTTTTTTCAATCACAATTGCCAGTGAATGTAGGGTCACTTTCTAGTGGGGATAATATACTGGTATTCAGTGATGTGTCAGTGGCTAAGAGCTCTATCACAGGACAAGGATTCTCAGTACCTACGATGGCTTATAACTGTCTATATCTCCATTTCCAGAGAATCCAAGGATACCCTCTTCTGGTCTCTAGTTCCCAGAGACAGTCTCATGTTAAACAGACATTCATGCAAACATGATAATACAGAATTAAAATAAATGTACTTTTTAAATAGCATTTAACACAACCCTACACTCTCACAGTACCAACTTACTGCTTTGCACACATTCTGCATCAGAAACTCCTATGAATACCTGTTACTTTGAAAATGGCTGATTACAGAGACATGTTTTCTATGGGAATCTAAGATTGCTTACAGTTGGTGTCTCCATCTACTCAACTCAACATCATTCTCCCAGTCTTTCCAATCATGAAATCATGATCCTACTTGGAATTTTTTTCATTGCCCTAACATAAATGACCCTACACAACTGCCTTCAATCAATCTTTCTCTCTCTCTCTCTCTCTCTCTCTCTCTCTCTCTCTCTCTCTCTCTCTCTCTCCTTCTTCCTCGCTTTCTCTTTCTGTCTCTCTCTCCTCCCCCTCCCCCTCTCTCCCTCTCTTTCTCTTTCTCTGTTTTTCTTTCCATCCTTTTTCTTCCTTCATTTCTTCCTTCCTTTCTTTCTTTCTTTCTTTCTTTCTTTCTTTCTTTCTTTCTTTCTTTCTTTCTTTCTTTCTTTCATGTTTATGAGTGAAGAACAAATGACAACCTGTAGGAGTAGGATTGTTCCTCTTCTACCACGTAAGTCTTGGAGTTTAAACTCAGGTTGCCACGCTGGGGAACAAGTGCCTTTATCTATTGAGATACAGTACCAGTCCCATAGCTGACATATTAAAAGGTCAGACCACATGCATCTGAATAGAAATAAGGGAATAATATTGATTTCAAGGTCATTGGGTAAACATATGGCTTCCTTTGTCTCCTGGTTTCATAGCATTAAAAAATATCAGAAATAAGGTTTCCTGTGCAAAATTTCAGTCCTTTCTATGGTAATCTCTGTACACTACTGTAGCAAGAGAAGGAGCAGAACTTTGGAACACCAGCAAGTATGGCCACCAAGGATCTTTATGTATCTGTTGTGCAACACAACGATGTTCATGCCTATGCAGGGTCATGCCTTGAGAACTTCATTACTCATAAGAATCAGCTTGGTGTCTGAGGGTGAAACTTCCAGCTTTTGTTGCTGAGGCTTTGTCTATATAGGATTTGAAGACTGAGTTTGGGCTACTGCAGCGATTTAAGGAACTCAGAAACTGAAGAAAACTATGTAAGTCAGGCTCAGGAGGATGCTACTTAAGTGATTGCAGTACAGGCTGACAGGGCTTCGGATGGGACATAGCCTGGAACTACCTTGCTTAGCCCCTGGTGTGCAGGTGGCTGCCACATGGACACACTACCAGGGAAGGTGCTGTGGCCCCAGGACGCACTTGAGTGCAGTCAAATGCACATTAGAAGTCAGAGCTGTGCCGGCCCAGGTCTTTTCAACCTGGCCTAGATGATCAGGACCAGGGAGACTTCCTTTAGAAAGTTTCTCTGTTTCTCTAACCAATTGCAAGGAGGGCCTGAGAAGTTTTCTCTGCATGTGGAGAGGCTTGAAGATTCGTGTGAGGAGTGATGGAAACTTCACTTTTGAGCAGAGGGACTTTAATTCTGAGTGAGCTTGTGCCATCAAGATGAGCTGAGGAGACTCCTCCTAGACAGGATTGGAAATGTCTCTAGAGTTTGCTCAGAGGGAAAAAGGACTTGGAGTTGAGTGCAAGGGAGGGCTCCAGTGTGGAAGTAGTTTTTTGAACTTTACTTTTAAATTTATTATTATCATTATTCTAGTTATGATATTTTTATGGGCATATAGTTGTATATGTTTTGTTCATATATGTATTGATGTATATGTAAAACACAGAAGTTAGGCTACTGTCCTGGAGGGCTGGGATGGATGTACATGAGGGTTTTTGTTGCCCCTCACCGTGTGATTGTACTCTCACAATCTCTCTTCTACCATAGAATTTTATAAAATTCCAAATTTTCTGACTTGGAAGTCAGACACTGTAGTGGAAACCTGCTACCTAGTAGCAGAGAAAGCAGCCATTTGATCTGCCTACTCCACTGATGTCCCAGAAGGAAAACTCACCATCTCCTTCCCCATGCTCTCTTAAATCCCCTTCTACTCAAAGATGCTCCTTCATCTTTCCTTTGTTTTCTTATGTTTACTCCCTGTCAACTGGTTGCTCTTACTGCCCCTTGACCTATCATTGACATAATTTACCTGTTGCTTACAGAAAGCTCTTGGTTTAAAGATGTGTGCTAGAGCTGAGCCACGCCAAAACAAGAAACAGAATTTTTTTTAAATCAGTCTTGTTGTTCACAGAGTGATCAAATATCCTGAAACAAGTATGGGTTCTCTCACAATATCACTCCATCACAGGTTTCTATAGCTTCAGAGACACTCATGAGTTAAGCAGCTATAATGAGAGTGTATCTCATGTTATCTTTCCATAAATATTCCTCTCGTATATTAACTAGATATTATTCTTGAAATAACTTGCCTTCATCTCTGATTATTAGACCTGCATTCTGATTAGACATAGATACTCAATCCAGAACAGCAGAAATATGGACACATCCCAGTATCTGACTACCAGTAGCATGTCCTTTAGAAGGTATAACAGGTACCTGAATTCATGTGTGCACATCCTGAAGAGGGACAGCTGGCAGTCAGTTCTATTTCAGTATCATGTCTTGCAGGTTCAGAGAGCTAAGATGCAGGATCCAGGACTAGAGTGGCAGCTGAGGACATTAGCCCTTTTTTGTGGGGTATTAGTGACTGTGGAAGCTTTAGAGTTTGTGGGATAGGTCTTCAGCATCAGGTTTCCTGGACATCTGTGGGACCAATGGAACTCTGGAGATGTGATAAGCAAACCTGGAGCAAGAGTGAGTTCAAGGCATTTTCAATTCCCGGAAATATTGTACTGAGATGAGCAGGACTAGGACTGCATGTCCTAGACTGCTTAGAACTGGGCCCCCACCTTTTCCCCAGCAGAGGAGGTCACATAGACCAGTAGCCAGGTTAGACGTCTTTTGTTTCCCCTTACAAGGTCATGTTCAACAGCAAATGAGGCATTTCCAGCACCATAACTCCAACAACAGATATCGACTCACCATGGAAGTCACATTTCATCCCCAAACATTTAATACCTGTTTTTCCACCCAATTAAATGACCTGTCTCAATGAAGCATGTCTTCCAAGAGTGTTCTCAACGCACTCACTGCTGCTTGAGGATTCTCTCACTTTCTTCCTCTCCTTATCTCCTCTCTCACACACATACACACATCAGCTATTCCCACCACTATAGGTGAACAGAGTGGAAGCAGCACATTTTCACTGGCATAGGAGTGGAGAGCAGAAGATAGGCTTAAAACAGTAGCTTCTGGGACAGTGCCAGTGAAGGCCAAAGTCCAGGGCTCTGGAGGGATCATCATTGTGATTTCAGGCACAGAAAAAAGGAATATCTTATGTTTGTCTGGGAGAGTCCAATGGGATTAGAGGCAAAGAGGGGACACAAGGCCACCTGAGGCTTTTGATGTCTATAGCTAAACAGAAGAAAATGTTGTCTGCTGATATGGACAGATCAGTTGCATAATTTTTCATAAGGAATGTTAAGAAGGAGGTTTGGAGCTTTGTTGAATCTGAGATGTCCTAGAGAAGTGTGTTGAAGGCCTTGAGTGTATGTCTGGACACAAGTCTGGAAAAATTCAGGAACAAGATTCCAAATGAAGACCAACTAGGTATTTTGGTGATGTATATGAGGATGGAAGTATAAGTTGGTTATTCTTAGGGAAGGAAACATTCAGAGGATTGTGGCAGTGGTGCTAATTGTAAGGAAGGGGTTGGTCCGCTTAATAACACGGGACTTATCTCTCAAAATGAGATGGCTGTCACAAAGAAAGATGATGTTTTGTCATGTAAATGTGTTAGAACAATGTTTGGCAAGAGACCAGGGCTGCCAAGAGACACACATTGGGTTGGATATGAATCAGAACAGTCATAAAGGTTGGTGGCAATGATGCAGGTGACTGACTGGGAGGCAGGTAAATAACTGTGAGGAGGGTGACTAAATGGGAGGAATGTGACTAAATGTGAGGCAAGTGACAGGAACTGTGATGAAGATAATTGTGAGGTAGATGACAGTGAGTCTGAGGCAGGTGACTAACTGTATGGCAGGCGACTGTGAGGCAGCTGACAGGGATTGTGATGAAGGTAACTGTGAGGTAGATGACAGTGAGTCTGAGGCAGGGAACTAACTGTGAGGAAGGTGACTGTTAAGCAGGGCAGGTGACAGGGCCTGTGAGGTAGGTGACTCTGAGACAGGTGAATGGGAGGTAGGTAACAGGGACTGCGAAGCAGGTGACTGTGAGGCAGGACCCTATACCTGTGAATATTCCACATACTGTTGTGGTGACCCTGGGTGGAATGTGGAGATCTGCACTTAGGCTAGTAGATAATAAGTTCATGGGTAAATAAGAGAATTACTGAATTCTTTTCAGAACTAAGGAATATGGGCTTTTGTTAATGCAATTTTAAAAGGAGCTGTTTCTTGTATATCTTGGCTATCTTCTGAATAAATGAGACAGAGGCCATCTATTTATTTAATCAAGCATTATAACAGAAAAAGTGGGCAGCCATTGACCTGCTCTATTTCTTTAAGCTATACTGCCTATCTTCCAATAACATTCCCCAAGATACTCACCTTTTTGGGAGGGGAGGCGGTGCAGCAAACTTTATTGATAGTATTCAAGAGAGTAGGGAGGGCTCCCTATGCCCCTCCTGTTATGGGGATCTGAGGTGAAAATTGTGAGGGAGAAGCTCTGTGTTGGTAGCCAAGTTGGTATAGGGACTCCTCAGCAACTGAGGACCTCTATCTTGCTCTCAGTGTCCTTGCTGGGGTGGGTAGTCCATGTTTTCTAAAACCTTGTAGGCCTTGTAGGCCATGAGGTCGACTACCCTGTTGCTGTAGCTGTATTCATTGTCATACAAGGAAATGAGCTTGACATACTTGTCATTGAGAGCAGTGTCAGCCCTGGCATCGAAGGTGGACGAGTGGGAGTTGCTGTTGAAGTCACAGGAGGCAACCTGGTCCTCAGTGTAGCCCAAGAAGCCCTTCAGTGGGCCCTCAGATGTCTGCTTCACCACCTTCTTGATGTCATCATACTTTTCAGGTCTCTTCAGGCAGAACAACAGATACACAATGGACACATTGTGGGTAGGAACACAGAAGGCCATGCCAGTGAGCTTCACTTTCAGCTCTGGGATAACCTTGCCCAAAGACTTGGCAGCACCAGTGGATGCAGAGATGATGTTCTGGGTAGCCCCATGGCCATCACACCACAGCTTTCTAGAGGGGCAATCCACAATCTTCTGAGTTGCAGTGATGCCATGGACTGTGGTCATGAGCTCTTTCATGATGCCCAACCTGTCATGGATGACCTTGGCCATGGAGGCTAAGCAGTTGGTGGTGAAGGATGCATTGCTGAAAATATTGAGTGAGTTGTCATATTTCTTATGGTTCACTCCCATCACAAACACGGGGGCATCAGCAGAAAGGGCAAAGATGATGTCCCGTTTGGCTCCACCCTTCAAGTGTGCTCTTGCCTTCTCCATGGTGGTGAAGACACTAGTAGACTCCACGACATACTCAGCACCGACCCCACCCTTTTCGATGTTAGTGGGGTCTCGCTTCTGGAAGATGGTGATTGTCTTCCTATTGATGACAAGCTTCCCATTCTCTGCCTTGACTGTTCCATTGAATTTGCCATGGGTGGAGTCACACAGGAAGATGTAGACCATGTAGTTGAGGTCAATGAAGGGGTCGTTGATGGCAACAACCTCCACTTTGCTATGTGGAGAGCAGATGGCAGCCCTGGTGACCAGGCACCCAATATGGCCAAATCCGTTCACACCGACCTTCACAATTTTGTCTACTGGACAAGGCTGGCACTACACAAGAAGATGCAGCTGTCACTGGAATAGTGAGGAGCAGAGAGCCGATACTTACATGTTACTATTGTTCTGGCTGTCTCTGCTCCAGGTGTTTTCCCATGGTGTCTCCTTAAGACCCTTTCCTGGTAGCTGAATTCTCTTTTTCTTTTTCCTCCTCTCCCCTGGCTGATGGAAGTGCATCCTTGTTTTTGCTTCTATCCAGCCTTTGGTATATCAGTTTTTATTAACAAATCAGAGCATAAATTTTTAAATAACAGACCTGGTCTCAAATAATTAGTTGAAGACTGTTCAGATAGCTCAGTGATTAAAGGTGCACTGATTGAAGGTGAACACCTGAGTTCAAATTTCAGAACCCACCTGGTAGAAGAAGAGAAGTAACTTCTCTAAATTGTCATTTGACCTTCCATGTACACACACACACACACACACACACACAGCTTGATACCTCTGTCTATACACAGTCACACACAAACAAGCACACAAACACATGAACACACACCTACAAATGTCTGTGAAAACTGGCATCAGTAAACATTAAGAAGCTCCTAATGGAAAAATATGAAACAATTTGTCAAACAAACTAAATAACACATGAGATTGTACTATAATGGTGAAATAACCTATAAACTCATGCTGGTGTGAATGGTTGCATGACAGGTAAATGAACATTACTGAACCCGGTGGGACCTTCGGGACCCAGAGGTCTCTCCACTCTGCAGGACCCCTAGCAACCCAGGACCTCAGAATCATGGGTGAGTGGAACAGACCATCATCATCAAAGAATGCTAGAGGGTCTTGTGCCAGCAGGAAGAGGGACAAAGTAACCCCAAACTACCAGAGGCAGGGATTCATTCTAGTTGGGCCCAGCCCGGCCATCTTCTTCTTGAACCCAGTGGAGAGAGCCAAGGACCTAGAGGACTCCCCACACCACAGGACCCCTAGCACACGCAAAACCTAGGCATCACGGGACTCAGGATGTAGATCGGAGCTCCAGACTTCTGAATACCTGCCCTGAAAGAGGAGAGATTGCCTGCAGAGACTGCTCTGACCACTATGACTCAAGAGAGAGTTGAACTCCCAAGACGGCTGTCAGAGGCTAACAAAATCAAAGGAGGAACAATCTTCAGCCAGAGACAGCTATATCTTCTAACACCAGAGATTACAATATGGTGAAAGGCAAGCTTAAGAATATTAATAACAGAAATCGAGAACAGTGGGCATCATCAGAACTCAGTACCCAACTACAGTGATTTCTGGATACTCCAATTCACACGAAAAGCAAGACAAGGATTTTAAATAATATCTCCTAACAGTGGTAGAGGTTTTTAAGAAGGGCATTATTAACTCACTTAAAGATTACAGGAAAATACTGTGAAACAGGTGTAAGCTCTTAAAAAATTACAGGAATACACTGCTAAACAAGTAGAAGAACTTAAGGAGGAAACACAAAAATTCCTTAAAGTGTTATAGGAAAACACAACAAAACAGGTAATGGAATTGAACCAAACCACCAAATATCTAAAAATGGAATTAGAAATTATGAAGAAAACCCATAGGGAGACAACTCTGTAGATAGAAATTCTAGGAATGAAATCAGGAACCATAGATGCGGTCATCAGCAACAGAATACAAGAGATGGAAGAGAGAATCTCAGTTGCAGAAGATTACAAAGAAAGCATGGACACAAAAAAGAAAATGCAAAATCCAAAATGACCCTAACTCAAAGCATCCAGGAAATCCAAGACACAATGAGAAGACCAAACCTACGGAAAATAGGTATGGATGATAACTTCTCTGATAACGGAACCACATATAGACCCAACAAAGAAAGAGGACTTCAGACCAATTTCCATTATGAACAGCGATGCAAAAATACTCAATAAAATCCTTGAAAACTGAATCAAAAAAGATATCAAAATGATCATCCGTCATCATCAAGAAAGCTTCATCCCAGGCATGCACGGATGGTTTAATATATATAGACACCAATCAATATAATCCACTATAAAAACAGACTCAAAGACAAAAACCACATGAACATCTTGTTAGATGCTGAGATAGAGTTTGACAATATCCAAAACAACTTCATGATAAAAGTCTTCGGATGTTCAGGAATTCAATGCCCTTACCTAAACATAATAAAAGCAATATACAGCAAGCGAGTAGCCAACATCAAACTAAATGAAGAGAAACTCAAAGCAATCCCATAAAACCAGGGGCTAGAGAAGGCTGCCAACTTTCTCCCTACATATTCAATATACTACTTGAAGTCCTAGCCAGACCAATTAGACAACAACAGGAGATCAAGGGGATACAAATTGAAAAGGAAGACTTCAAAATATCACTCTTTGCAGATGATACGGTAGTATATATGTGACCCTAAAAATTACACCACAGTACTCCTAACCTGATAAACAGCTTCAGTGCAGTAGCTGGATATAATATTAACTCAAACAAATCAATGTCCTTTCTCTACACATAGGACAAACAGGATGAGAAAGAAATTAGGGAAACAACGCCATACACAATAGTCACAAATAATATAAAATATGTTTGAGTGACTCTAATTAAGGAGGTGAAAGATCTTTAAGATAAAAACTTCAAGAATCAATCTTGTGTCTGGGGTCCCTCAAAGACCACTCTTCTCAGGGGAGAGTACAGACTGCAGAAGCTACACAGCTTTTGGGACAGGCAGAAACACACAGCTTCTGGGACAGTCCTGGTTTTGCACTCCAGATATCTGGAAACCTTCCCTGCCAGAGGTCTTGGAGATCGCTGACTGGCTGAGCAGGTAAGGGAGCCATCTTGGGTCCTGGGTCCCTCGGAGACCAGTCTGCACAGGTCAGCTCTCATACTGTGGAGTGTGAGCAAGTGGTCTGCAGAAGTGACACAGCTTCTGGGTCAGATCCCATTTCAGGCTCAAGACCTCTGGTAACCTTCCCCTACAGAGGAGAGCTTTCTGATGGGGAGGACACTGACTGCCAGAGCAGGTGAGGGAGCCATCGTGTGTCCCTGGTCCCTCAGAGAACAGTCTGTGCAGGTCACCTGGCAGACTGCTTTGGCAACACATCTTCTGATACAGGCCCTGTTTCAGGCATTTATCTTTAGCCAGAAGGCAGGTCTGAATGCCAGACCTCTGTGCACATTCCCTCCAAGAAGAGAGCTTGCCAGCACAGAATACTCTGACCACTGAGACTCAGGAGAGAACTGGTCTCCCAGGACTGCTGACAGAGGCTCACAGAATCACAGGAGGAACAAGCTCCAACCAGAGACAATTCTAACAACTAATGCCAGAGATTACCAGATGGCCAAAGGCAAATGTAAGCATCTTACTAATGGAAACCAAGATCACTCACCATCATTAGAACCCAGCACTCTCACCTCAGCCAGGCCTGCATACCCCAACACACCTGAAAAGTAAAACTCGGATACAAAATCATATCTCATAATCCTGATAGAAGACTTTAGAAAGTGCATTAATAATTCACTTAAAGACATACAGGAGAACACTGATAAAGAGTTAGAAGTCCTTAAAGAATTACAGGAAAACACAATCTAACAGGACATGGAATAAAACAAAACCATCCATGACCTAAAAAGGGAAGTAGAAACAATAAAGAAACCCACAAGTGAGACGACTCTGAAGATAGAAACCCAAGGAAAGAAATCAGTAACTATAGATTCAACGATCAGCAACAGGATACAAGAGATGGAAGAGAGAATCTCAGGTACAGAAGACTCCATAGAGAACATGGGCAAAAGAATCAAGGAAGATGCAAAATGCCAAAACATCCTAAATCAAAACATTCAGGAATTCCAGGTCACAATGAGAAAACGAAACCTATGGATAATAGGAGTAGATGAAAATGAAGATTTTCAAATTAAAGGGCCAGCAAATATCATCAACAAGATTATAGAAGAAAACTTCCCAAACCTAAAAAAAGAGATGCCCATGAACATACAAGAAGCCTACAGAACTCCAAATAGACTGGAACAGAAGAGAAATTCCTCCTGACACATAATAATCAGAACAACAAATGCAGTAAATAAAGACAGAGTATTAAAAACAGAAAGGGAAAAGAGTCAAACGAAATAAAAAGGCAAACCTATTAGAATTACACCAGACTTCTCATCAGAGACTATAAAATCTACATGATCCTCGACAGATGTTATACAGACTCGAAGAGAATCCAAATGCAAACCCAGGCTAATATACCCATCAAAAGTCTCAATTACCGTATATGGAGAAACCAAAGTATTCCATGCCAAAACCAAATTCACACAATATCTTTGCACCAATCCAGCCCTTCAAAGGGTAATACAGAGAAAACTGCAATACAAGGATGGAAATTATGCCCTATAGAAAGCAAGAAAATAATCCTTCAATGATCCTAAAAGAAGACAGCCCTAAGAACAGAACCCCAACTCTTACAACAAAAATAACAAGAAGCAACAAACTTTTCCTTAATATCTCTTAATACCAATGTACTCAATTCCCCAGTAAAAAGACATAGACTAAAAGATTGGCTATAAAAACAGGTCCCAACATTATGCTGCATGAGGGAAACCCATCTCAGGGACAAATTCACATACTACCTGAGACTAAAAGGCTGGAAAACAATTTTCCTAGGAAATGGTCTGAAGAAACAAGCTAGTGTAACCATTCTAACAACGAATAAAATCGACTTCGAAACCAAAATTATCAAAAAAGACAAGGAAGGACACTTTATATTAATCAAAGTTAAAAATTCCTAGATGAAGTCTCAATTGTGAATGTCTGTGCTCCAAACACAAGGGCATCACATTCACTATGGAAACTTTAGTAAAGCTCAAAGCACACATTGCACCTCACTCAATAATATTGGGAGACTTCAACACCATACTCTCAGCATTGGGTAGACCCTGGAAACAGAAACTAGACAGAGACAAATGGAAACTATCAAAATTTATGAAAGACATGGATTTAACAGATATCTAGACCATTTTATCCTAAAACAAATGGATATAACTTCTTCTCAGCACCTCATGGTACCTCCTCCAATATTGACCATATAATTGGTCACAAAACAGGCCTCGACAGATCCAAAAATATTGAAATCATCTCATGCACCCTATCAGATTACCATGGACTAAGGCTGATCTCCAATAACATCATAAATAATAGAATGCCAACATGAAATCTGAATAACACTCTTCTCAATGATCCCTTGGTCAAGGAAGAAGTAAAGAAAGAGATTAAAGACTTTTTAGAGTCTAATGAAAATGAGGCCACAACATAACAATTCTTATGGGAAACAATTAAAGCCATCCTAAGAGGAAATTTCATAGCTGTGAGGTATGCCAAAAAGAAAATGGAGAAAGCATATCCTAAAATCTTGACAGTACACCTAAAAGTTCTAAAATGAAAGAAAAACAATTCACCCAAGAGGAATAGATGGCAGGATATAATCAAACTCAGGGCTATTATCAAACAGGTGAAAACAAAAAGAACTGCTCAAAGAATCCACCCAACCAGGAGCTGGTTCTTCAACAAAATCAACATGACAGATAAACTCTTAGCCAGAGTAACTAGAGGGCACAGGGACAGTATCCTAATTAACAAAATCGTAAGGAAAGGGGAGATATAACAACAGAACCTGAGGAAATTAAAAACATCATTAGATCATACTACAAAAGGTATACTCAACAAAATTGGAAAACCTGGATGAAATGAAAAATTTTCTAGACAGATACCAAGTATCAAAGTTAAATCAAGATCAGATTAGTGATCTAAATGGTCTCACGTCCCCTAAAGAAATTAAAGCACTCATTATTAGTCTCCCAACCAAAAAAGCCCAGTACCAGATGTGTTTAGTGCAGAGTTCTATCACACCTTCAAGGAAGACCTAGTGCCAATTGTCCTCAAATTGTTCCACAAAATAGAAACAGAAAATACTCTACCAAATTCATTCTATGAAGCCACAATTACTATGATAACCAAACCACATATAGACCCAACAAAGAAAGAAAACTTCAGACCAATTTCCCTTATGAGAAGTGATGCACAAACACTCAATAAAATCCTCGGAAACCAAATCCAAAAAGGCATCAAAACGATCATCCATCATGATCAAGAAGGCTTCAACCCACAGATGTAGGGATGGTTTAATATACGGAAATCCATCAACATAATCCACTATATAAACAAACTAAAAACAAAAACCAGATGATCATCTCATTACATGCTGAAAAAGTATTTGACAAAATCTAACACAACTTCATATATAAAGTCTTCGGGAGTTCAGGAATTCAAGGCCGATACCTAAACATAATAAAAGTAATATACAACAAACCAGTAGCCAACATCCAACTAATAGAGAGAAACTCGAAGCAATCCCACTAAAATCAGTGATTAGAGAAGGCTGCCCATGCTCTCTCTATCTATAAAATATATTACTTGAAGTCCCAGCCAGAGCAATTCGACAACAACAGGAGATCAAGGGGGATACAAATCGGAAAGGAAGAAGTCAAAATATCATTCTTTGCAGGTGATATGATCGTTTATGTATGTGACCCTTATATTTCCACAAGATAACTTCTAAATCTGATGAACAGCTTCGTGAAGTAGCTGGATATAACATTAACTCAAACAAATCAATGACTTTTCTCTACACAAAGGACAAATAGACTGACAAATTAATTAGAGAAACAACACCCTTCACAATAGTCACAAATAATATAAGATACTTTGGTGTGACTCTAACTAAGGAAGTGAAAGATCTGTATGATAACAAGTTCAAATTTCTGAAGAAAGAAATTAAAGAAGATCTCAGAAGATGGAAAGATCTCCTATGCTCATGGATTGGCAGGATTAATATAGTCAAAATGGCTATCCTGCAGAAAGCAATCTACACATTTAATGCACTCCCCATCAAAACTGCAACTCAATTCTTCACTGAGTTAGAAACGGCCATTTTGAAATTCATCTAAAATAATAAAAAACCTAGGATAGCAAAAACCAGTCTCAATAATAAAAAGAGACTGTGGGGAAATCACCACACCTGATATTAAGCAATATTACAGACCAATTGTGATTTAAAAAAATACTGCATAGTACTGGTCCAGCAACAGACAGCTAGATCAATGAAATACAATTGAAGATCCAGAAATCAATCTACACACCTAAGGTCACTTGTTCTTTGACAAGGGAACTAAAGCCATCCAGGGGGAAAAAAGACAAAATTTTCAACAAATGGTGTTGGCACAACTAGTGGTAATCATGTAGAAGAATTCTAATTGATCCATTCTTGTCTTCTTGTACAAAGTTCAAGTCTAAATGGATCAAAGACCTCCACATAAAACCAGAGACACTGAAATTTATAGAGGAGAAAGCCGGGAAAAGCCACAAAGATATGAGCACAGGAGAAAAATTCCTGAACAGAACAGCAATGTCTTGTGGTGTAAGATTGAGAATCAACAAATGGGACCTCGTAAATTTGCAGAGCTTCTGTAAGGCAAAAGACACTGTCAATAAGACAAAAAGGCCACCAACAAATTTGGAAAGGATTTTTACCAATCCTTAACCTGATAGGAGACTAATTTCCAATATATACAAACAGCACAAGAACGTAGACTTCAGAAAATCAAATAACCCCATTAAAAAAATGGGGCACAGAATAAACAAAGAATTCTCACTGAGGTATACGGAATGGCTGAGAATCACCTGAATAAATGTTCAACATCCTTAATCTTCAGGGAAATGCAAATCAAAACAACCCTGAGATTCCACCTCACACTAGTCAGAATGGCTAAAATAAAAAATTCAGGTGACATCAGATGCTGGCGAGGATGTGGAGAAAGAGGACCATTCCTCCAATGTTGGTGGGATTGCAAGCTTGTACAACCATTCTGGAAACCAGTCTGTGGTTCCTCAGATAATTAGACATTGTACTACCAGAGTATCCAGCAATATCTCTTCTGGGCATATACCCACAAGATGGTCCAATGGATGATAGGAACACATGCTCCACTAAGTTCAATGCAGCCTTATTTATAATACCAGAAGCTGGAAAGAAACCAAATGTCCCTCAACAGAGGAATGGACACAGAATATGTTGAAATTTTACACAGTGGAGTACTACTCAGCTATTAAAAACAGTGAATTCATAAAATTCCTAGGTAAATGGATGGGTCTAGAGGGTATCATCCTGACTGAGTTAATCCATTCACAAAAGAACTCGAATGATATGCACTCACTGATAAATGGATATTTGTCAAGAAATTTACAATATCCAAGTTAAAATTTGCAAAACACATGAAACTCAAGAAGAAGGAAGACCAATATGTGGATGCTTCACCCCCCCTCTTATAATGGGGAACAAAATACCCATGGAAGGAGTTACAGAGACAAAGTTTGTAGCTGAGACCAAAAGATGGGCCATCAAGAGACTGCCCCAACTGGGAATCCATCTCATAATCAGCAACCAAATACAGACTCTATTGTATATGCCAGCAAGATTTTTTTGAAAGACCCCTGATATAGCTGTCTCTTGTTAGGCTATGCCAGAGCCTTGATAATACAGAAGTGATTGATCACAGTCATGTATTGAATGGAACACTGGACCCCCAATGAAGGAGCTAGAGAAAATACCCAAGGAGATGAAGGACTCTGCAACCCTGTAGGTGGAACAACAATATGAACTAACGAGTACCCCCAGAGCTTGTGACTCTAGCTGCATATGTAGCAGAAGATGGCCTAGTCAGCCATCATTGGGATGAGAGGCCCCTTTGTCTTGCAAAGTTTATATATCACAGTACAGAGGAACACCAGGGCCAAGAAGAGGAACTGGGTGGGTAGGAGAGAAGGGTCAGGGAAGGGTATAGGGGACTTTTGGGATAGCATTGGAGATGTAAATAATGAAACTGTCTAATAAAAATTTGAATCAATATAAAAACTTAGGTTTCAGCTTTCAAGAAACACCACTGCAGGAGCTCTATGTACTACAGGAGCTGTATAAAGTGGCATAACCTCCCGTCCAGCTTCTCCCTCCCTCTACCCTTTCAAAGCTATGTGGTTCTTGACCTCCCATGTTTCAGGATACCCTTCCAATGGTATACATTTTGCCTATGGCTCCTAGGCTTCCCAATGCCAGGATACCCACCTATGCTAACAGAAACACTGATCACCCCCTCTACCATGGCAACTTGCATTTACACTCAACAATCGCACATGTTTGGAAAATATTTACCTATTGTTTGCTTCTCTCGACACTTTCCAGAGCCTAGTCTCCTGACGTCTTTCTACATGTGTGTGTGTGTGTGTGTGTGTGTGTGTGTGTGTGTGTGTGTGTGAGTGTGTGTACGTGTGTGCGTGTCTGTGTTTGCAGTATCAAGAGTCCATACCTGAGCGAAATCATTCAGTGTATGTCATTCTGAGTCTGATTTATGCACTGTTAAAACATGGCATTCATATACAATAGACTTCTGTAAACCATGAATGAGAAAATTATCTCATTTGCAGAAAATGAGTGAAACTACAGATCACACTGAATCTGGTAAGCTGTTTTATCTGTCTAATAAATTTCTTTAGAAATTAACTGACTTCTAAATTATGTGTTGGAATATTTCTTTATTATTTTTTATTAATTTATTTTTGTGTACAGGTGTTTCCCCAGCATGTATGTGTGTGCACCGTTTGATGCTTGTGGACTATGGAATAAAAGATAGGCTATCAAATTCAGTGGAACTGGAGCTATAATTTGATTGGTATATGTTGCTTTGTTAAATAAGAACAAAGTGTACCAATTTTGGGCTAGCTTTCTGAGGCTCAGTGCAAGATGGAGGACTCCCTTCATTGGAGTGGCTTTTAATTTTCTGACCTTTGTCTTGGAAATTTGAACTTCACCCAAACATCTACATGCATGGCTAATTCCACATAGCCATGGTTAAGATTGTAAGTTCAACTTCCTTCTGATAAGAATCCATTCATGTAGCAGCTGAGATTCCTGAAATTACTCCCCATGCTATGAGGTATTTCAGTGCCTTCAGCCCTCTGCCAATGACCTTTGCCCATGCTGGATGTTTCTGCCCCCTCTCTTCTAAAACTATGGAATCTGTAAATCATGCCAATTAGTATTGATCTATTACCTGGCAGTTGGTCCTGGTATTTTTCTACTACCAAACACTAGCACTAGTCTTCTGAACACCTCAGTTTGTCACATTTGCACCATTTGCCCTCATGGACCAATAGCAGCCTACATCCCCATGGACAGAGAGAGTCAAAAATGTGTATTATTTATTATTGTGTATTATGATGTATTATATCAACTTTTTCACAGCAGGGTGTTAGCTGCCATGTAGGAGCTGGGAATCAACCTGAGTCCTCTGAATGATCAGCCTGTTCCCTTAACCACGAAGCCATTTCCTTAAATTCACAGACTGAGCTTTCTAAGAATTACATTTTTTTAAAGACAATTTGCTCCATCACAGGGTGGTCTCAAAATTACTATGTGGCTTAGGATGATGTTGAATTTCCTATCTTCCTTTTTCCACCTCTAAGTGCTGATTATTCTGGTGTGTACCACCAACATCATAGTTTTGTGCACTGCAGAGCATCAAATCCAGGGTCTCAAAAAGCTCAGCAAGCACTTTATCCATCTAGCCACATTTCCATCCCAAGAGTTAAATAACATCTGATGTTAAATATATGTATGTAGTAAAATATCTTATAATTTATCTAATATTTGAATATAAGAGCATTATATTTAAAACAAATAATAAGAGTTAAATCTTATATTTATACACATACATATACACATGCACATATACATAAATACACAGAAATATGTGTGTGTGTATTTTTGTGTGTTTGTGTGTGTTTGTGTGTGTGTGTAATATCAGGCTTATCTCCACCAAAACATAAAGTAACTTGAATGTCCATAGGCAGATAATATGGTTTTCTTCATTTAAGGCCACAAAGAAATTCAGGAGATTCTACTTCAACTCCTGTCAATATCCATCAATAAAAGCATCATTTGCTATTTTCTACTGCTTCCTGAAGGTTCTTTACCATTTGTGTAACTCAGTATCATGGTTGATTTTGCAAAGGTGGACAAGGATACACAGGGCTAAATTGAACTGTATTTAGGAGGAAATTATGAACACAGTCGTTTCCAATGAAATATATTCTTTTTTGGTTTAGTGCCCAAGGTTTTCAGGAGACCTCCAATGCTCAGTTCTCATCTTTATGAGTTTTGCTGGCATCCACATCTTTTCATTTCCCGAAGAAATATAAAGAGATCTGTGTCCCTGATGCAAAACTTTTGAGGAATTTCATTCTGATGTTAACACATCTTTATAGCATATAAAATGATTTAATTCCACCATTTTTATTATAACTCACTGTCTCTTGGGTACTGTTGTTTCTTTCTCATTAATATTTAAAACATTATATTTGAGAAAGCACTATATGTTCTGTCTCTGAGGGACTTTATTCTTCCCTTTTGTTTTATAATCATTCATTAAGATGTGATTAGACCTTTCTACAGCTGCTTGTCCTCTATGATTGTATGGTGAATCACCAATTATTCTTTATATTTTAATAAGCAAAGAATTGCTTCATTTTATTGGGGATATTTGTCAGTCTTTCTTGTACAGGTACTTTCACAATAGCCTTACATGCTTAATGTGCAATTACAGAATCAGCCTTCTCAGAACCCAAAGCAGTTACTCATTGAAATCTTGAATATGCATCAATGGTACACAACAACAGAATTTAGTTTTTCAAATTCTGAAAAATAAAATATATTCATGTGCCAGATTTTATTGTATTGTATTGTATTATATTGTATTGTATTGTATTGTATTGTATTGTATTGTATTGTATTTCATTTCATTTCATTTCATTTCATTTCATTTCATTTCATTTCATTTTATTTTATTTTATTTTATTTTATTTTATTTTATTTTATTTGGAACCTCTATGGTTACTCCTGGCAGGACCTCTGCTGATGTCCACCCTCCTTAGGTGATTCTACATTGTATCAAATTGACACCTGAAGCTGACTATGACACCACCCTCCAATGCAATTTCATCAGGCACAAAGGCACCCCACCTCCTGTTGCTGTGGTCAATTAACTTCTTCTCTAATAAACACATTGGTTATGGTGGCAGCAGTTTTAGAGATGGTGGTAGCAGCAGCTATTGGCAGTTACTTTCTTCTCTAATTGACCCAATACAGTGGCAGCAGAAACAGGATTTCTTTGCTACCTTTCCCAATGTTCTGGATTCCCTAATGAAACACACACACACACACACACACACACACACACACACACACACACACACACACAGGGCCTTCTATTTTAATATGCCTTAATCTGCTCAATGGCTGGACCACTTCCAAACCTCTGCATGGCTAACACACTCCTCCTATATTAACAATTTATTAGTAAAATCTATATTTCATTTCTGTTTCTGTAGACCCAGTTGGTTAGCCTCCTGGGCTGCTCTTCACCAGCTCTTTCATGTTGGCTTACTCTCTGTCCTTTATGTCTCAGCTATGGCAGCTATATGAGGGCTAACTTTTTCTTCCTGTCTTTAGCTGTCAAGCATTCATGGATTAGCTGGGTTACCTGAAAGGGTGACTATAAAAGAAAAAGAACTGGTGTGAGAAAAAGATAAAGCCAAGACAAAATTTCTGATCAAGGCAAAGTTTAATTTTCAACTCTCTGTTTATATAGGGAAAGCCTATAGACTCCATCCTTTGTTTCATCTGGATTGATTTGTAAAGCAAGCTCAGTGGGCAGTCAACTCCTCAAAGCTCCTGTAAGAAATTGCAAATGTGGCAAGGCCAGATGACTCCAGCTAAGTTGTAAAACCATCCTGGGTTTGTTTAGCCTACTTAAGAATGGGGGAAGATGATAATTCCCCCATTTGATTCATTAAAGATGAGCAGTTATCACTAGGTGGACAGGGTCACAAGATTTACTTATTTTCCATAATCCCGAATAGGCTATAGAGTGGTTAAGTGAACATGCCTCCCTTAGATCTGTGTCCTTATTGCTCCTTCTTACCCATAATGATAACAAACATAGATTTTGATGTATGTCTTTGATTTAGGTTGCTAGAAACTCAAGAACACCCCTACTCTTCGCTGGCTACCAGCCTTCAAAAGCACACTCTTTCACATTTACACCAAACCCACAAAGGACATATGAATATGCATTCAATGGATTTCATCTTAAAGAAGATTAATTGCTATGGTTTATAGTGAGCTTGCTAACAGTGATCTTGTATGAAGGCAAGCAATGTGTTTTCAAAAGTTAAAAGCAACAATATTAAAGTTGTCTGCAGGAATATCCCAGGTACTCAATTCAGCTGCGAAGTGGCAATTGTGAAACACAAAGTCTGGTCACGAGTCATATGGGGAGTAGCTTTGAGAATTGATAGAATATACTTACTCACCAGTAAGAGTTGACACTACACTCCAGGTTAACTCAGCTGGCTGATAGGGTTTTTGAGCTGTCTTGATCATTGGTATCATAATCAATAGAAGGCTCAGGATTAGAGGAGAGGTGACTGCCCAGGAGGGCTCTAAGACAGCAGGTGAGGGAGCCATCTTGGGTCCCGGGTCCCTCAGAGAATATTCTGTGAGGTGAGAGTGCAGAGTACAGTAGCAACTCAGATTCTGGGACAGGCAGTAGTCACACAGCTTCTTGGACACACCCCTCTTCCGGCTACAGACATCCAGGCACTTTCCCTGCCAGAGGAGAGGTGCCGTCCCGGAAGGACTCTGACTGCAGGAGCAAATGAGTTTGCCACCATGGGTCCCAGGTCCCTCAGAGACCAGTCTGTGCAGGTCAGCTCTTCGGAGGCGCTTCAAGTGGACTGCAGAAGGGTCACAGGTTCTGGAACAGGCAGAAGCAACACAGCTTGTGGGAGAGACCCCATTTTGGGCATCAGACATCCAGCTACCTTCCCTGCTATAGAAGAGGTGTCCACCCAGGAGGGCTCTGACTGCCAGAATAGGTGAGTGAGTCATCTTGGTTCCTGGGTCCTTCGGAGACTAGTCTGCATAGGTGAGCGTGTGGACTACAAAAACTACATAGCTTCTGAGAAAGGCAGAAGTGACATAGGTTCTGCTAGAGACCCCATTTCAGGCTCTAGAAATCCAAGCACTTTCCCTGCCAGAGGAGAGGTGCCCTCCCAAGGAGGACTCTGAATGCCAGAGAAGGTGAATGAACCATCATGGGTCCTGGGTGCCTCAGAGACCAATCTGCATAGGTCAGATCTGCAGAGGGTGAGCAAGGAGACTCCAGAAGCAACACAGCTTCTGGGACAGACCCTATTTTGGGCTCAAGATATTTGAGAACTTTCCATCACAGAAGAGAGGTATCCACCATGGAGGGCTCTGAATGTCAGAGCTGGTGAGAGAGCCATCTTGGGTCCCACGTTCCTCAGAGAGCAGTCTGAGCAGATGATCATGCAGACTGCAGAGGAAACACATCTTCTGGGAAAGGCCATGTTTTGGGCATTCATCATCACCAAGAAGGCAGATGTCTGTGCACCTTCCATGCAAGGGGAGAGCTTGTCTGCAGAGAGTACTGTGACCACTGAGAGTCAGGAGATAGAGCTCGGCACCCAGGACTGCTGACAGAGTCTAACAGAATCATAGGAGGAACAAGATTCAACCAGAGACATCTCTAACAAATAACGCCAGAGATAAACAGATGGTGAAAGGCAAACATAAGAATCTAACTAACAGAAACCAACACCAATCACCATCATCAGAACCCAGCACTCCCACCTCAGCCATTCCTGGATACCACACCACACCCGACAAATAAGACTCGGATTTAAAATCATATCTCATGATGCTGGTAGAGGACATTAAGAAGGGCATTAATAACTCACTTGAAGAAATACAGGAGAACAGTGCTAAAATGGTAGAAGCCCTTAAAGAGGAAACAAAACACCTCTTAATGAGCTACAGGAAAACACAACCAAACAGGTGATGGATTTGAACAAAAGCATCCATGACCTAAAAAGGGAAGTAGAAACAATAAAAAAAGCCAAAGTGGGACAGCTCTTGAGATAGAAAACCTAGGAAATAAATCAGGAACCATAGATGAGAGCATAAGCTACAGAATACAAGAGATAGAAGAGAGAATCTCAGGTGCAGATGATTTCATAGAGAAGTTGGGCACAACAAACAAAGAAACTGCAAAATGCAAAAAGATCCTAACTCAAAACATCCAGGAAATACAGGATACAATGATAGGACCAAACCTATGGATAATATGTGTAGATGAGAATGAAGATTTTCAACCCAAGGAGGACTCTGAATGCCAGCGAAGGTTAGGGATCCATAATGGGTCCTGGGTGCCTCAGAGACCAATCTGGAAAACTTGGATGAAATCGACAACTTCCTAGATAGATACCAGGTACCAAAGTTAAATCAGGATCAGATTAACGATCTAAACAGTTCCATTTCCCCTAAAGTAATAGAAGCAGTCATCAATAGTCTCCCAACCAAAAAAAGCCCAGGACCAGATGGGTTTATTGCAGAATTCTGTCAGACCTTCAAAACAGACCTAATTCCAACACTCCTCAAACTATTTCACAAAATAGAAAGAGAAGGTACTCTACCCAGTTCATTCTATGAAGCCACAATTACTTTGATACCTAAACCACACAAAGAACCAACAAAGAAAGAGAACTTCAGATCAATTTCCCTTATGAATATCAACGCAAAAATACTCAATAAAATCATCGCAAACCAAATCCAAGAACACAACAAAATGATCATCTATCATAACTAAAGAGGCTTCATCCAATGGATGCATGGATGGTTTAATATATGGAAATCCATCAACGTAATCCACTATATTAAAATAACTTAAAGACAAAACTACATGATCACCTCATTAGATGCTGAACAACATTTGACAAAATCCACACCCATTCATGATAAAAAGTCTTGGAGAGATCAAGAATTCAAGGCCCATATCTACACATAATAAAAGCAATATACAGCAAACAGGTAGCCAACATCAATAAAGAGAGATACTCGAAGCAATCCCACAAAAATCAGGGACTAGACAAGGCTGCCCACTTTCTCTTTATCTATTCAATATAGTACTTGAAGTCCTAGCCACAGCACTTTAACAACAAAAGGAGATCAAGGGGAAACAAATTGGAAAGGAAGAAGTCAAAATATCACTATTTGCAGATGATATGATAGTATATGTAAGTGGCCCTAAGAATTCTACCAGAGAACTCCTAAACCTGATAAACACCTTCAGGGAAGTTAGCTGGATATAAAATTAACTCAAACAAATCAATGGTTTTTCTCTAGACAAAGGATAAACTGACTAGGAAAAAAATTAGTGAAACAATACCCTTCTCAATATTCACAAATAACATAAAATAGCTTGGTTTGACTCTAACTAAGGAAGTGAAAGATCTCTATGATAAGAACTTCAAGTCTCTGAAGAAAGAAATCAAAGAAGATCTCAAAAGATGGAAAGATCTCGCATGCTCATGGATTGGCAGGATTAATATACTCAAAATGGCTATCCTTTGAAAGTAGGATAGCAAAAACTATTGTCAACAATAAAAGAACCTCTTGGGGAATCACCAGGTCTAAACTTAAGCTGTACTACAGAGAAATTGTGATAAAAATTGCATTGTACTGATACAGAGACAGACAGGTAGATCAATGGAATAGAATTGAAGACCCAGAAATGAATCCACACACCTATGGTCAATTGATCTTTGACAATGGAGTTAAACCATGCAGTGGAAAAAAGACAGCATTTTCAAAAAATGGTCCTGGCACAACTGCTGGTTATGATGTAGAAGAATGTGAATTCATCCATTCTTAGCTCATTGTACAAAGCTCAAGTCTACATGTAAGAAAGACCATCACATAAAATCAGAGACACATAAATTTATAGAGGATAAAGTGGGGAAAAGCCTCGAAAATATGGGCAGAGAGGAATAATTCCTAAATAGAACAGCAATGGTTTGTGCTGTAAGATCATGAATTGACAACTGGGATCCAATGAAATTGCAAAGCTTCTGTTAGTCAAATGACACAGTCAATATGACAAAAAGGCCACCAACAGATTGGGAATGGATTTTTACCAATCATAATTCTGATAGGGGACTAATATCCAATATATACAAAGATCTCAAGAAACTGGACTCCAGAAATTCAAATAACCCCATTAAAATAGGGGTACAGAGCTAAACAAAGAATTCTCAGCTGAGGAACAATGAGTGGCTGAGAAGCACCTGAAAAGAATTTTCAACATCCTTAATCATCAGGGAAATTCAAATAGAAACAACCTTGAGATTGCACCTCACACGAGTCAAAATGGCTAGGGTTAAAAACTCAGATGACAGCAGATGCTGGCAAGGATGTGGAGAAAGAAGAGCACTCCACTATTGCTGGTGGGACTGCAAGCTGGTACAACCACTCTGGAAATCATTTTGGCAGATCCTCAGAAACTTGGACATAGTTCTACCAGAAGATCCAGCAATACCACTCATGATACTATAACTAGATGATGCTCCACCATGTAATAAGGACACATGTTACACTATGTTCATAGCAGTCTAATTTATAAAAGCCAGAAACTGGGAAGAACTCAAATGTCCCTCAACAGAGGAATGGACACAGAAAATGTGGAACATTTATACAATGGATTACTACTCATTTATTAAAAACCATGAATTTATGATATTCTTAGACAAATGGATGGATCTGGCGGATATCATCCTGAGTGAGTTAACCCAGTCACAAACTCAATAACATACGATATGCACTAACTGAAAAGTGGATATTATCTGAGAAGCTCACAATCCTTCTTAGAAGGAACAACAACATACCCATGGAAAGAGACAAAGGTCAGAGCAGAGACTGAAGGAATGACCATTCAGAGACTGACCCACTTGGGGATCCACACATTAGTAACCAACAAATCTAGACACTATGGCAGGTGCCAACAAGATCCTTCTAACAGAAGCCTGATATAGATGTCTCCTGAAGTGCTCTGCCAGTTCCTAGCAAATACATAACTGGATGTCCACAATCATCCATTGAACAGAACACAAGGCACCAATCAATGAAGGAGCTAGAAAAAGTACCAAAAGAGCTAAAGGGGTCTAAAGCCCCATAGAAACATTAATATGAAATACCCAGTACTTCCAGATCTCCTTGGAACTAAGCGACCAATCAAAGAAAACACATGGTGAAAATTGTGGTTCTACCTGTATATGTAGCACAGTGTACTGGCTGATTTTTTCGTGTCAATTTGACACAGGCTGGTGTTATCACAGAGAAAGGAGCTTCAGTTGGGAAAGTGCCTCCATGAGATCCAGCTGTGGGGAATTTTCTTAATTAGTGAACAAGGGGGAAAGGTTCCTTGTGGGTGGGACCAACTCTGGGCTTGCAGTCTTGGGTTGTATTAGCGAACAGGCTGAGCAAGCCAGTAGAAGCAGGCCAGTAAGTACCATCTTTCCATGGACTCTGAATGAGCTCCTGCTTCCTGGCCTGCATGAGTTACAGTCCTGACTTCCCTTGGTGATCAACAGCAATGTAGAAATTGTAAGCTGAATGAATCCTTTCCTTCTCAACTTGCTTCGTGTTCATGATGTTTGTGCAGGAATAGAAACCCTGATGAAGACACAGAGGATGAACTTGTCAGTCATCAATGAGAGCAGAGGCCTTAGGTCTTAGGAAGGTTATATGACTCAGTATGGGGGAATGCCAGGTTTGTTAATGGGAGTGGTTGGGCTGGGGGGCAGGGGGAAGGGGGCAGAGATAAGGGATTTTTGGATGGGAAGCTGGGAATGGGCATAGCTTTTGAAATGTAAGTAAAAAAAATAATAAAAAAATATTTTTTAAAATGTAAACGATTCTAAAAATTTTTTTGTTCTAAAACTCTTGAAATCTAGGTTTTTTTCATAACCCTTGAAATCTTCAAAGAGATCCTTTGTGTACATAAAAGTGTATTATATTATAAATAATAAATGTGATGATTTAATTTTTCTTTTAAAATAAAAACTGAAAATATTGCCATTAAAGACAAGAAATGAAGAAAGGTGAATTCACATTAATGTCCCTTTTGCCAAAGAACTGCTGTGGGTACATGACATGGAGCAAGAACACAAATACCCAACAACTGATCATAGTCTATATAATGTATCTGTTGTTGTCTAATAGCTTCATCTACTTTCTGGAAAGCTATTCATCCCACATTGCTTAATTGTTGGGGAAAATTAAAATTTGAATCCCTTTTACGAATACCAAACAGAGGCTTAAGTTCTCCTAAGGTAAGGTTAAGATAATATCTTAGCCAATTAACATTCCCTAACAGCTTTTGAAAAGCATTTAAAGTAAGTAAATTATCTTTTCTTATATGAATATTCTGTACCAAAATTTGCTTAGGATATAACTGATGTCCCAAGTATTGAAAGGGATATGGATTTTTAATCTTTTCTGGAGAAGCTTTAAATCACCAAGCTTTCAAAGTTTGTTGTATAAGAGCAAAGGCTTGTAGTACAATGACTTCAGAGAAATCAGCTAATATAATACCAACAATATAGTGAATAATATACACTGAAAGATTCAAAGTCCTAACTTCTTGTATTGAAGCAACAACAAATTTTTGACATAATGTAGGGCTATTGGCCATTCTTTGAGGCAAAACTTTCTAATGTTATCACTTCATGGGTTCTGTAAAATTACAATCAAGCTCACTAAATGTGAATCTACCACACTCAACAGGATGCAAAGGAATAGTATAAAAACAATCTTCCAAATCCATAATAATTCTATATGCATTTCCTTAAAGGCAGCTGGAGTAGGCAAGTTAGGCTCTAACGCCTTCACAAGTTCCATAGTCTCATCAACCCTTCACACAGCCTGATCTGTCCTCCTAACTCCAAATATGTGTGAGTTAGAATCCTGAGCCTGGGGTCAAACTGCAAACTGCAGCCAATAGAACACTGGCAGTTCAACCACAATCTTCAAGGTTCCCTTGCAACATCAGAGTACAGCCACAACTTTGGAAAGCAAAACTCAACATCAAACAAACATTTCATTCTCTCCAAAATCAATATCATGGGTATTACCCCCATGCTACAAATTTTGGCTACCTGTTCCTGCAGACAAACGAATAATGGTGCAGCCTCAAATACCTCATCACAGAGACATGGCCTTAAATCCTATGTTTTATAAGTCGGCTTTCTAGGATAAGAATTACATACAATGTTGCCTAATTTAAAGGTATCTTTAAAGTCCAGTTTGCTTGGTCTATAAAGCTCATGTCAGGTATTGTTTTCTTTCTTTCTTTCTTTCTTTCTTTCTTTCTTTCTTTCTTTCTTTCTTTCTTTCTTTATTTCTCTCTTTTCTTTCTCTCTTTTCTTTTCTTTTCTTTCTTATTTTTCATAAGATTTATTTTCTTATGTTACTCATATGAGTACACTGTATCTGTCTTGAGGTACACCAGTAGAAGGCATCAGATTCCATTACAGAGGGTTGTGAGACACCATGTATTTGCTTTGAATTGAACTCAGGATCTCTGAAAGAGCAGTCAGTGCTCTTAGCCAATGAGCCATCTGTGCAATTCCATGTTGTTGTTCTAAATGACTCCAAACCTGAGTTACCAGTTTTAAGCCAAATTTCTCTAAGCAACATTACAAATTTTTAACCATCCCCAATAATTTATAAGCCAATAATACATAGCCAAGACATGCAGAACATATTTTAAAATCAGTCAGATGTTGCAGTATTTCCCCTCTCCAAACACATTAGGGCAGTAGCAGTCCTGTGATTAGAAAGGAAAAGGGAGGCAGATCTAGGAACTAGGGAGAGAGATAGAGAGGTAACAGGAGGAGGGAGAGAAGCCAACATGGAGACAGATGAACACGAAGAAAATACTGATTTTTAAAACTACCTTCACATGTTTTGTTTTTTGTTTTCTGTTTTATTTTTGTTATTTTTGTTTGTTTGTTTGCTTGTTTGTTTTTTTGATTTTTTGAGACAGGGTTGCTCTTCCCTGGCTGTCCTGGAACTCACTTTGTAGACCAGGCTGGCCTCGAACTCAGAAATCTGTCTGCCTCTGTCTCCTGGGTACTGGGAATAAATGAGTGTGCCACCTAGCCCAGCAATAGAGAGGTCCCAACGAGCATGGTTTTAAAAACCACCAGTAGTTAAGATTTTTACAAGGTTAGAAAAATTGGGTTAAAGCTTTTTCTTTATCACTTGGCTCAGAAATTATTGTATTGGCATCTAGTATGTTGTGATTTTACTATTATATAGATCTGATTGGACAAATAAGCTTTGAGAGTCATGTTTCTATTGGGAAATTAGGTGTGGAGATGGCAGATTGTGGGTTGTGTGGGCAGCTGTGTAGAAACTAGATAAACTTGCTAGATGGGAGAGAGTAGCTCAGAGGTAAGAATACTTGGAGCATGACCCTGCGGGAACATAGTGTGGTCGCCAGCACCAGTACTAGAGTGGGAATGTGGACCCACGAAGCAATACAGGTGGTAGTTTGACATATTAAATATTTCCTCCAACAGTCAGAAATAAACCTAAAGTAGCTGAATATGTTTAATTATTTAGACAAAATAAAATTTTCTACCTTTTCCTAGCTGTAATTTCAAGACAGTAACACCTTGTCACGTTATGAACCCAATAATGACAGTCACAAAGATTTTTGTAAAGGAAATAGCCGTCAGCTTCCTTACCATAGAAGCTCAGAAGCTGATGGTCCTTTTACATTTTAAGAGGGCTTGTGCAGATAATCAGCTCCTAGCAGCGTTTCTCCAGCTGTGCTAGACTCCTAGCTGCAGGTTTAGGGGTCCAAAGATCAACTGAGACTATTTTTTTTTTCAGTGAGTTAAAAACAAATCAAGGGGTGAACAACCACCAGTCAAGTTTTAACAATGTTTTTTCTTTTGAACATGAAACACAGTGCAACAAAGAATGAAACAAAAACACAGACATAAACTGACAGACATGGGCAGATTAGCATGCCAATGGCAGACAATAGACAGAAAGAACTAGATGTGCCAAAGGGACTTAGATATCCTACCTAAAAGAACCAGAACAAGAAATAAGCATTCTTCCCGTAGAAGTCAGAGAGGAGCACCATGTCTCCTAACCTCCATCTGTCTTTAGAGGAGCTCTGAAACAGCTTACATTCATTGTCAAACCATCCCTGGACAATTGGGAAGGACTGCTTTTCTGAAACCTATTCTCTCTCATGTCTAGGGTGTAAACTAACTCTACTCAGGATCCAAAGACTAGGAGCATCTATGAGAATTATCTCTGCACTTCCAATTTCCAAGGTGTCCTTCACTTTATACCACTTAATAGAGCTCCAATGTTAAGATGAGATCTGACAAAGTCAGCTCCATCAGTCAACAGGTTCTCCAGGGCAGGAGCAAGTATAAAAAGAAAAAAGAAAATTAGACAACATTGTAGCATGACCCCAGCCAGTTCTGAGACTGAAGCAGGTGTGTTTTTTTCCCAAGTCTGCTTGTATATCATTTTAATTACAGGCAAGTAATAAGGTCAGTTCTAGGTGAAGGAACAAACAAGGCAATACACACAAATGATTAAGGAATAAGCAAGGCAATAAACAAAGTCCCATAATCACTGTTTCTAGGGGCTTAACTGAATGACCAAGATATCTGAGCCTACTTCCCTATCATAGCCCAAAGTCAAATACTTGCATGAAGCCTACTTCCTTGTCCTGGCTCAAAGTCAAATTCCTACCAAGTTACCAGAAGAGGGTCTAAAATCTCTCTACATCTTTCTGAGTCTGATTTATGCACTGATATAATGTGGCATGCATATGCAATAGGCTTATACTAACCCTTCTCTAACTTGTCTGGGGAATTCAAACCTCACCCATACCTCTACTTGCAGAATTCCATATGACCATGATTATTATTGCAATTTTAACTTCCTTCTGATAAGAACCCGTTCAGCTAGCACCTGAGATTCCAGAAATTATTCCCCATGCTATATGATATTTTGGTACCTACAACCTTCCACCAATGAACTTTGCCATTCCTGGATATTTCACCCCCCTCTCTCCTAAATATATGTAAACCATAAATCACCCCAAGTAATGTTCATCTATGTCCTTTCCCCGGTCCTGTTATTTTTCTATTTCCAAAACACCTCCTTTTTCCATCATGCACCATATCAGTCTAAATTCCCAAGGCAGAGAGAGTCAAATCATGTATTATGTTTTATTGTGTATTATGATGGATTATGTCATTTTTATCATAGCAGGTTGTGATCAGCCCTGTGGTAGCTGGGAATAAACCTGAGTCCTCTGAATGACCAGCTAGTTCTCTTAACCATTAACACATCTAACACATTTAACTCCAAAAGTGAGATTTTTAAGAATAATTTTTTAAGTGGAGCTTTGCTGTATCTCAGGGTGCCCTCAAATGTGCTATGTAGCTAAGGATGACTTAGAACTTCTGATCATCCAATCTGTACCTCCATGTCCTGGTTACTCAGATTTATGCCACCATCACATTTTTGTTGAGTTCTGAACATTAAACCCAGGGACTAGTGCATCTTAGGCAAGAACTCTGTACATATAGCTACATTTCAAGCCCAAGAGTTAAATTACATATATATATATATATATATATATATATATATATATATATATATATTACATTGTAATATTATATATTATAATGTATTTTATAATATAATATAATATAATATAATATATTGATTACAAATAATAAGAGTTAAATTATATATGTATGTACATATATATAAGGCATATATATATATATATATATATATATATATATATATATATATATATATATATATATATATATGAAACGTTAGGATTCATCTGCTTCTAAACGTAAATAGTTTGAACGTCCATAGGCATTTAGTGGTTTTCCTTTCCCTAAAGGTCACCCACGAATTCAGTGAATTCTGGAACAACTCATCTCTATATCCACAATATACAGGTGACATTTGTCGTTTTCTTCAGCTTCCTGAGTATGCTGACCAACTTGTATAGATCAGTATCATGGCTCCTTTCGCAAAGCTGGAGGAGGATGTATAGTGCTAAATCTTACCCAGGAACAGAAGCAGACCTCCAGCAATGGATTCTCTCTGGCACAGTATGTTGTCTATGGAAAAAGATCTGACCCTTCCAAGGCAACTTCCAAAACAGTCAAGAAAAATAATGATCTTGTAGGATGTGGCTGAAAGGTAGGAATGTAGTTAGGCTTATAAGAAGCTACAGTGGGACAGCTGTGGCTTCAAAGTTTCATGCTCCTTGAAACTTTCCACACAAAGCCACCTCTAATGGGGCAGTATTAGGAGATGGGGCTATTGGTGTGTGATAAGAATCCACTGTACCTTTTGTTAGCTACTTTGTGGGTTCTTTTTTCTTCCACGTTCCCTCATCCTCTTTCTTCCACCATTTCAAACACCTAACACTAGATGAGAGATTTTTTGTTCGTTTGTTTGTTTTTTTCTTTTTTTGTTTGTTTTGAAAACAACATGGAGGGGAAAGGAAATAGATCCCAGAATAAAATCAGTGGTCAGAAAGGTGGCAATATTATCATTAGACTACTTCTTGATAATTTGGGCAATGACCTCATGAGGTAACGTTGAACTTTCTTGTCAGGATATATAATTTCTTCTTACTATTTTAATTTTACACCTGACTACTAAAAAGACCATGACTAACAACAATCAACCACCCTTCTCAGGACCATAGCAATTATACAGCCTCTAAAATGTCCCCAGAATTCTATACATCACAAATCACATAAACTATTTGTAGCTGGCAAAATTATGCCTGTGCTAGAGAGTGAAGCAAATCATAGTCTAAACAGTGGAAAATGTGAGGCTTCCCTCACATCCTACACCTGAGATTAAAATATCTCTGTGTGTTTTTTTTTTTAATAAGGAACCAACATTTCAAAATTCTCATAACATTTACCTGTATCTGTTTTAAGCAATTAATTCTGCAATATTCACAAAGAAATTGTAAACAGAAATGCTTTCACTACAATAAGCACTTTTTTGATTCACTGAAGAAGGTTTTCAGGTGACCTCCCCCACTCAATTCAAATCTTTACGAGTTTTCATTGCATCCAAAGTTTTTCATTTCCTAAAGAAAATGTAAAAAATAAAAAATAAAATACTGTTCCCAGTGCAAAAAATTTGAGGAATTTCATTCTGTGGTTAACATATTCTTTATGTATATAGGAAGACAGACATGGGCAGTCTTTTCTATAACTCATTGTCTCTTGGATGCTGTTGTTCCTTTCTTAATAACATTTGTAAAATGTAAAATAAGCAGAGCACTATTTGGTCTGTGCCCATGGGTAAATTAGCCTTCAGAAAGGAGAAAGCACAGTGGACCCTTTTGTTTTCCCATTGCAGGCTTTTTTTGTTTGTTTGTTTGTTTGTTTCTCACACCCACATTTCCATCAGCAATTTTTCCAGAGGCAAAATAATTTCCCCAATCTTTCTTGACACAGGTTTAGGAAGAAGAGAAAGAACAAAACAGAAAATCCCCTCTCTTAATAGAATAAGAGATGCACCACTAATTGTGGCCCCAGTAAATTTTTAATTGACTCTCAAAAAAATTATCCATAGCTTCATCTCTTCATCCCTTTATCCCTTCATCGCCTGCTTTTTTCTCCACTGCAGTTGAAATCACATTTTCCATTCTGCCTTACATCTATGCTGGGGATCAATAACTTTTGCTGGTTTATGGGTTGTTCTTTATTCCATTCTGTTCCCCTAACCTTCTTGCACTGTTTCAACCCCATAACACTAGAAAGAGGGGAAAAAAAAGGAAAGAGAACAGAAGACATCCCCAAATAAAGTCAGGGGTTTAAATGAGATGATATCGTTTGTCTACTTCCTGCTGATCAAGAGTGTCTAGTTCCTTAAAACAAGTTTGATTTCTTTGTTTCTTTGTTTCTTTGTTTTGTGGAAAAAAAATCTGAGCTCCTACCATATTGCTTAGTCTTTTACAGTCCTTGGTGACAAGTGAGTATTTTCTGTGCAGTCTAGGTGCATAACACTGATAAAACTGTACTAAGCCTGATCAAAATATTAAAAAAGAAGCTGAGCAATGGAGGGAATATCTTTAATCCAAGCACTCATGGGGTAAATACATGTGAATCATAGTTAGTTCATGGTCAGCATAATCTACACAGCAAGTTCCAGGCTGGCCAGGACTAAATAGTGGAAATATCTGAAAAGAAGAAAGAAAAGGAGAGGAAAAACAGAAATGAAAAGAGGAGGAAGAAGAGGAGTAACAAGAGGAGGAGAAAAATGACTAAGAGGAAGAGGAAGAAGAAGAAATTTAAAGGCTGGGTCTTGGTGGTACATTTCTTAAATCCTAGAAAAAAGGGACACATGTAGACAGCTCTCTCCACATTTCAGCACAGCCTAGTCTATATCGTGAGATCCTATCTCAACCAAAAAAAAATTCAAATGGGAAGTATCAAATAACATCAGGAATGAAGGAAAGAACATCACTTAAGTCCCAATATTTAAAGAATAACAAGTGATGATAAACACCTTTCTATGATGGAAATGAACACTGGCTAATCAAGTACATTAGAACACTATTTCTCTAAAGTTAAATTCTTTCAATAAATGGTGTAAGGAAGCTTTCTTCTTAACTGTCTCAGGGAGACAAGAGTTACTACACCCAACAGTAAACTTATTTGCAGATGAATAACCTACATGAAAGTATGTATGAAAATCCACTAGAATTTTAGGAAATCCCAGCTAAACAAGTAGAGCTGTTCATCAGATGAAGGGGCTCTGGGTTTTTTAATCTGTAAAGAGAAGCGTGGTAGAAAAGCCTTCTCTGACTTACATGTGTAGTTAGGAGAGTTAGGTCACAGCATCTACATAGTCCCTAGAGCACCCCTAGCTTCCAGAAGGCAGGAGACCTCCTTCAGAAGCAACCTCTGGCTAGACAATGGCTAGTTGTAGGCCAAGGCTACCTATATCAGGCCTCAGTCTATGTAAGATGGCCTCCTAATGTGCTGTGTGATTTGAATCTGATTCCTTGTGTCCTGTGCTGTAAACTTGGTTACCATCATAAGGTCTTAAGATATAATGTGATGGAGAACAGGAGACAACTGGAAATGTGATTAGGTCTCTGGGGTATTGCCATGGAAAGGGACAAATGCTATAGATTGGGTGAATACTGGAGACAACCCACACACTGACTTGGTGACAAGTCTCATGCAATTTTCTGTGTCTCTGTTGGTGACGGAGTCCAAAACAGAAGATAAGAGGTTAGGCTACAGGACTGTGGATCTGGAGCCTTTAAAATGATTAGTTTTTATTTATTTGTTTATTTATCTATTTATTTATTTATTTATTTATTTATTTATTTATTTATTTATAAATACTCAACCTTGGTTATTTTATCATAGTCTTATGAAAAAGAATAATACATCTATGCAGGTGAGCAGGCAAATGGCTTTCTTGAGAGCAAAGTTGTAGCCATCAACATAGAGGGCTGGCTTCTATTTTTTCCTGCAAACAGAAAGCTAAGTGAGACTTTGGGGGTGAAGGAGACCTCATGCCCCACTGACCATGCACTGAGACACCTCCTAGAAAGACCTGCAGCCGATTTGCTATTGCTCTTGTATCTAACAAAGACCAGGGAGCCTTGTCCCCAACCTGTTGAGACAAGCTTTGTAAAGAGCCCCAAATCCAGCCAGATGGGAGGAGCCAACTTGGGAGACAACATAGTCCCAGTGGGACCAAATGGAGAGGAGCTGACAGAGCCCCATGTGTGCCACTGTGCAGCTGGGGCTGCAAAAGCAAACTTACTCCTGTCACATGTTGATAATGACCCTCAAATATCTTCAGGTAAAGGCAGGGCCTTAACATACCTGTTCTAGGGATATGAGGGGCTTCATTTTAATTCTACCCTTGAATGTCAACATGTGGAGTCCACAAAGTGGTCTTCAAAGCTCAGAGAACAGGATAACATATGACTATTTTGGAGGTGGAGTGATAGGCTTGAAAATTGAGGATAAAAGACCTAGGCTAGAGAAGGGTGCCAGGTGCCAAGCTTCTATAGCTAAACTTGGAAGGGTGTGTCAGGAAGTCTGAGGGAGGCCAAACTCAGGCAGGGATCTACTGTGGTTTAGCTGAGCTGATCAGCCAGGGCCAGCTCAGGCAGTCCTAGAGCTCCTTCCTGCCCCATCCTTCTGACATTCTCAATCAGATGTTTCACATATCTTGATTCTCAGTGAAGCTTCAGTGGTGTGCACAAGACCTGCCCCTAACCAGACACATAGACTCTCACAATGAAACCATTTGTATGTGCCATGTCTTCCTCCATCAATGTGCTATCAACACATTGCTTGATTTTTTTCAGTATTTTCCAGTATTTCAGGATCATCTTTGTATCTTTTTCTATACTCAACATACTCTTCTGAGGTTCCATTTAAAAATAGATGAACATCCTCTTTTATAGCTGGGCAAATGCCACAATCTGGAACACAAAGACAAGGTGACCCTCATTTGAAAGACCTACATCAGTATATCCAGAGGATAGAGGGTGTGAGAGCCTAGATAGCTTGCATCCCTGACCCCCACACGGTAATATCCACCTTCCCCTGAAGTCAGGAGGAACAGGGCAGCCCCGAGGATCACCACAGCACCAGCAAGCATCATGATAATGGTGGCAGGTGTTCTTTCACAGTTTGTTCCCTTTCTTTAACTGCCCTGTTTGGCTCAGTGGGCAGGGAGGAGCCCATGTCTGAGCCTCTCCATGCCCCTTCCTGTACACATCTTAGAACTTCCTGAGGGTGTGTGTTTGCATCATTGAGAGATATGTATTTTTGCAAATTCCTGGTCAATAACCTATTTCAGCTTGTTTGCCTTCTTAGTGATCTTCTTAAGATATGACAAATGTCACTTGTCAATTGACAGCCAAAGGGAAAGTATGACTAGGGAGAGGATCAAATGGTCTCTCAAGCACACCGCCAGAATTAGACCTGTGTCCTCCTGTCACACTGGGAACCTCAAGAGCCATACTCATAGTCAATTCTAAACAAGCCAAATTTAAGACCACTCGCCATGTGAAACTTGCCCTGTCTTTGTTCTGCCCCTAATTCCATATGCTTTGTGCCTTCCCTTGAACCAGGTTCTTCAACCCATGCTTATCCTACTGTTGTAGGCATCCTTCAATTTGACCTTTTTGTTGTTGTTGGTATGTATTTTCTGAGATGGAGTCTCTCTACACAGCCTTCCTAAAGAATGACAAAAGAGCTGTCAAAAGAACCCTTTCATGAAGCCTAAAGTGGCAATTCCAAGGGGTAATGAATCTCCTATCTGAGTGACTGGGCTTAAGCAGTCTGCTTCCAGTGTGTGTGGAGCAGGGGACCTACCTTCTATGACCAGGCAGTCCTGGAAATATGTAGAATAGGTTAACCTTGGACTCACAGAAGTCTTTGTGACTCTGTCCCATTGAATAGTGGAATAAAAGGCAACTAATTTCACTTCTGCCTCAATTTAACTCCTTAAACCCATTGTTGAGGCTTTTTGTTTCTGTTTGTTTGTTTGTTTGTTTTGTAACTTTTTTTTTGGTTTTTTTTTTTTTTTTTTTGGTTTCTTTTTTTTGTTTTTCTTATCAAGGGCATCCATCCCTTTTTTTTTTAATTAGGTATTTTCCTCGTTTACATTTTCTTTTTTTCCAGTTTTTATTAGGTATTTAGCTCATTTACATTTCCAATGCTATACCAAAAGTCCCCCATACCCACCCACCCCCACTCCCCTACCCACCCACTCCCCCTTTTTGGCCCTGGCGTTCCCCTGTACTGGGGCATACAAAGTTTGCATGTCCAATGGGCCTCTCTTTCCAGTGATGGCCAACTAGGCCATCTTTTGATACATATGCAGCTAGAGTCAAGAGCTCCGAGGTACTGGTTAGTTCATAATGTTGTTCCACCTATAGGGTTGCAGATCCCTTTAGCTCCTTGGGTTCTTTCTTTAGCTCCTCCATTGGGAGCCCTGTGATCCATCCAATAGTTGACTGTTAGCATCCACTTCTGTGTTTGCTAGTCCCCGGCATAGTCTCACAAGAGATAGCTACATCTGGGTCCTTTCGATAAAACCTTGCTAGGGTATGCAATGGTGTCAGCGTTTGGATGCTGATTATGGGGTGGATCCCTGGATATGGCAGTCTCTACATGGTCCATCCTTTCATCTCAGCTCCAAACTTTGTCTCTGTAACTCCTTCCATGGGTGTTTTGTTCCCAATTCTAAGGAGGGGCATAGTGTCCACACTTCAGTCTTCATTCTTTTTGAGTTTCATGTGTTTAGCAAATTGTACCTTATATCTTGGGAATCCTAGGTTTGGGGCTAATATCCACTTATCAGTGAGTACATATTGTGTGAATTCCTTTGTTGTTTTTTTTTTTTTAAAGAAGATCTTGCCCAGGTTGGTCTTGACCTCATAACCTTCCTGAGAAATGAGTGTGTGGTCCTGCCTGCCTGCCTAACTATCTGTCTTCTGTTTGTCTGTCTGTGGTTCTGTCTGTCTCTCTGTCTGTTAATGTGTATGTGTGTAGATTCAACTTTCTTAGGGGCTGGTGGAAATCATTGTCGAAATCACTTAGCAATGAACAGGTATGGTAATTCTCACCTTTGATCTCAGTATTTTGGAGGAAGAACCTTCCTATCTTTGTGAGTTAGAGGTCAGTCTGGTCTACACAAAGAGTTCTAGGCTACCCAAAATTACACAGGAAGACCCTGTTAATAAACATCATTAGTGTGTTAATTAAGGTCTCACTTCCAGTGCCTTGTGCTCATTTTCTCATAACTAAGCAAGGATATTTCAGTTCTGAGCTATCTGGCCTCCTAATTGGTCACTGCCAGACTATGTATTGCTGCTCTTGCTATTCTGACTACTGATCAAAAAGCCTGCATTATGGTCATTTTCAATATTGCACAGCTATCCTGAAAAAATTAGAGTCCAATCTCAGCTCGAATCCCAAGATCCTGAAAGCTCAGCATCAGTCCATCTGTGCCAGTGTGTCCCGCTGATCTTTGCTACCACAGAATTCCAGATGACCCTTCAACCCCCTCTACCTGGGCCTGTAGTAGAGCATCTCCCACTGCACAGGGACATCAGGGGACTGTTGGAAGGATGCTAAGAGGCAAGACTGTGGTAGGCCCCCTGTTCCACCCACCTTGGCAATGGACTGCTTAAGCCCATTCACTGAGATAGAGAGAAACTGTCACCCCTGGTATTGCCATTTTAGGCTTCATGAAAGGGTTCTTTTGACAGTCTTTTGTCCTTCTTTAGAAAGTGTGGGCTGAACAAACACCAATGGAGGAGGCTGAAGACAGTAGAGCAAAGCCTGAGGCAGACATGTGAAGGCTGAAGGGTCAGCAGGATGAGCTATGAAATCGGCCAAGAGGTTTACTGCTCTATGGTAGTTGAAGTATTTGACGGGGGAAATGCAGGAGAGTGTAGGTAGGGTCATGGAATGAAGAGAGAAAGAGGAAGACTCTGAAGAAGAACACAATGGATCCAGAGGACAGGATAATTAGAACCCAATTGCCAGAAGTGGTCTAGGAATTTGTACAGTCTTTGGAGACTACACTAGGGCCTGGAGACTCATTATGGCAGAGTGCCAAAAAGGCTCAGCTTCCTGTCCATGCTGTGGAGGATCTGCAGCACAGGTAGGCCTCAGAGTCCCATGCTAGTAAGAGGACTGCTCAGGAGAGTATACCACTGCTGCCTCTACCATGTGCTACCTGTTGGATTTAATCCCTTGCTGCTGTGTATTAAAATGCTAAGTACTGGAATCCAGGGGATGGGATCTCCCAAACCTCCAACTACTTGCCAATCTCTTTAACAAATTCTCACATACAACAGATGTTGCTTAGTAAATTAGTTCACCTATATCTCTCACTATCTAACAAAATGTGACTGCCAGGCAATGATGGAGAGGAGAGAGGTATTCTGGGATTTTTTTTTCTAGGCTGTGTGTCACAGGTAGGGATCATAAGGCAACAGAAGAGGAGAGAAGAAGAGGAAAAAGATGGAGAAAGGGGAAGGCTGCCATGGGGCCTGATGTCTCAGGAGCACATGACCAGGAGCTGTGGACCATGAGAACAGGCTGATGGAGAAGAAATAACCCTGGGCAACACTTAAACAGCAATTAACATCAGTCCTATGGGTTGTATGCAAGTCAAAATAGTACACAACTTGTCTGATCTAGGTTTACAGCTCATTAAATAATATACAAATCTCTGTGTCTTTTATAGCAGCCAGCTAAAATATATATTTTATTTCTAGCCACTTTCTGTTCCATGTTGTGAAACATGATGGGCAATGAAGAAGCCAAATCAGCCTGGGAGAGCATCCCCCTACCTGAGCACAATTTTTTCTTTGTGATTAAGGGGATCCCACACAGGTAACTGGGACACACCTGCCTCAAATTCCAAGAAGTGGGGATCACAGGGGAGAAGCAGTATATCTTCATCTCATTGCTTTGGACTTTGCAAGTCATCAGACTGCTCTGTGTACACCTGAACATGGAATTTACCATTTAACCAGTGTGTTTATTATTTATAGAGTCTCTACATTAGGTATGACACCACTTTTCCATAATTGTGACCCAAGAAAAAACCAGGGCCTTCATATGCTCTGCCCTCACTGACTGAAATGCTTTCCCTTCAACTTCCTGTGAAATTTGTCACCTAAATCCCCAGCCTGAATCAAAAACCAATATAACAGAGGGAGGGCCAGCTACAGCTTTCACCATGTTTAAGGCAAACACCACTTACCCACATTGAGCCTTTTTCCCCAGTGTGCCAGGACTGAGGAATGTATGGTATGCCTTTGAGAAGGAAGGTAGAGCCTCTGCTCTCAGTCTTCCACAATCCTCTGTTGCCTTTCTGCAGTTCACCCTGTGTTCAGATTACACAATTCCCTGGCTAACTGAAGTTGCCCTATTGTATACCTTCAAGATTCCAGACCATCAAGCAAGTTAAACTCTTTCCTATATAAATGACCTAGTCTTGGGTCATTTGTCATAGCAACACAACCTGAATTACAACCCTACAGTCTACATGGAATCCTTGTATATAAGAAGACACCTGACCTTCACCATAGAAAATACTCTGAATCCCATTTCCACTTCTATAGCTCCCCTTTCCTTGGCTGACTTTTGGTGTTCTTTAGATGTCTGAAGGCTCAGTAGAGTAAAGCCTTCCTCTCTCCCAGAGTCAGCACACATAGGAGGTCTTCTCAAATGCTGGTTACACTGACAAAAGGGCTATCTCACTTCTCTCATGTCTATAAACTAGACCCTACTTAAAACAAGCAACACTATCTTGTCATATAATGCAGCCTTGGTTTCAAACTACTCTTCCGCCATGCCTATGTTACATAAGTGTTTGTGCCTAAGTAATTTGGTTGGTATTTAATTTTAAAACTAAACCTTATATGTGTTTTGATAAGGCACAATTAAGTAGTTTGTTTTAAAATGCACTTGACTATCACAATCTATACAGCACACGGTGACAGAATGAACTTTACTAAAGGCTTAAATTGTCCAAAGCCTTTGAATTTTAGTGGTTATCTGAGCCAAACAGGATTTGCCTCCTGTAACTGTTTGGTCAATTAGGTGCCAAGTACTGAGATCTAATTGTGGGCTCTCTGCTCGGTCCACTGGTCTTTGTTTTTATGACCTTGCATGTCCTGAGGGCTGAGATAGACTGCAGAATGTGCCCACTGGGGGCTTCTCTCTTCTGCACAGGGTTGGGAATGGAGACAAATGCATCATGTGGTTAAGCAAGTGTCTAATGACCAGTGACCCGATGCTATTCTGATTTGACCATGGTGTTGTATCACTGTAACAGTAATCTGAACTAAGACAGATGACATTTATATCTGTTCATACAAAGTGGCCAGGAAAGACAGTGAAGGCCTTCAGTTGCTCTCCACCATGTAGATGTGTGTATATACATTATATCTGTTTATTCATATATATATATATATATATATATATATATATATATATATATATGCATATGTGTGTGCTTATTTGACATTTTATTTAGTTTGAATGTATGTGTATGGGGATTGTGCCTGCATGAGTGTCTTATGCAGTACTGAATGCTTTCCCTGTGGAGGTCACAGGAGAGCACTGGATCCTCTGGAAGTGGAGTTACAGATGCTTGTTAGCTACCATGTGGGAACTGGGAAGTGATTCTTTGTCCTTTTTATAGCTGAGACCACCTTATATTTTTTGAGACAGGGCCTCTTACTGGAGCTTGCTAATGGCTAGATGGACTGGCCAGTAAGCTCTCTGGTGCTGGAGTTACTAGGGGTCACTTTGTGCCTAGCTGTCCTCACAAGTTCAAAGGGTTGGAAAACATGGATTCAAGAGTGTATGCCAAACAACTACTTTACTGACTGGCCTGTCCCCCAAGCTCACCCTGCTGCTTTCTTGAGAACATATAGCTCACAGTGAAGGACTGAAGGGGGGCCTGCTCCCAGGAGAAAATCTACAGATCTTCTGGAATTCTTCTGTGAGATGTAAGAACACTGACTTTCATCCATGCTCATTTATATGCCACAAAACCATTCACAACAGCACGGTTTTATAGGTTATTTTAAAATTCTAGTACAATCCAATATCATGTTGTTTAGTTTTTTGTTCAAATTGTTTTATATTTGTCAATTGGGAGCTTGTTCATGCTTCCTCATGCCAGTTTCCACAGAAAATTCTACATGTCTGTACATATGTTTGTTTACTTGTGTATGTGCCTGTGTATGGACAGTGGTGCTAAGATGTATGTGTTTTTTTTTGTGTGTGTGTGTGTGTGTGTGTGTGTGTACATGTGAAGGTCAGAAAACAATTTGAAGGAGTTTATTCTCTTCCTTTATCAGGTGGTTTCTGAGATTTGAACTCAGGTCTTCACCTTCAATCACTGCACCTTTAATCACTGAGCTATCACAACATCCTTCCACATGATTTTTTGAGACCAAGTCTCTTATTGAACATGAGGCTCACATGGAATTAGACATATATGCCAACACTCTTTTGGGTTCTAGGAATTTGAACTCTGGACTTTATGCTTGCAAATTAATCAATTGTGTGCAGTGCTGTAAGATATCCCTAGGGTTTTGCACATACTAAAAAAATTATTGCCACTATTGTAGAAAACTAGTGACAAAATGCCAGGTGAGAAGCAAAATTTCTAATCACAGTTTGAAGAGATACAGTCCATCACAGTCAGGTAAGTACAGTGAAGGAACTTGAGGTGGTTGGTCACATCTACAATCACGAAGCAGAGTGTCATGAATGGTTCTGCTCAGCTTGCTTACCTCTCTCACCCTTATATGTATCCATAGTACACTCTTCCACATAAAAGTAAGTCTACCCACCTCAATTGACCAAACCTAAAAACACCCACTCAGAACTTTGTTTCTATGACAACATTCAACCCAGTCAGAATGATCATCGAGATTAACCATCACACAATGCAAACAGGGTGAGCATCAATTTAAGACCTGCATGTCTTAAGAAGCATGAACTAATACACACAGCTGACAATCATATCTGTGCTGGAAATGTCTTCCATAGGGTAAGTATGTTGCTCTGAACTTGAGACACTATATACACACAGCATTTCCTGTTTTCTGTGGAGCAGTGTAGTTTACAGGCAGGCATTTCATGGTACCTTGAGGGGTTGTAGACCGCAGAGTTCATATTCAGAGTTGAATACCTCACTCTATCACTCACTGCTCTCACCACAAGGACAATACTCTTCAAACCACTTTAAGACATGGTTCCTAACAGAGTTGAGAGTGGACAAAGTGAACATGACAACAGGAATGAGCAACTGGGGAGTGAAGCACAATTTGTGGTACAAAAGCATCATTAGCCCCCAAGGATATCCACACTGCCAAAGAGCTGGAGACTACCCTGGCTGAGTGTCACAGAGAGGTAGATGGTGCCTCCTTGTCCTCAGCCTTCCAATAAAAAGGTCTCAGTAGCTTGGACAATGGGAACAAGAATAGGTAAGGAGTTTGACAAGGAAGCACAGGTGACAAGTAAAAACAGGAACACGGGTCATTTTGTTCAGCACTTGGGCTGCTTGCAAAAATCAGCACTAAACCCTCTTTGGCAAAGGTACAAACAACTCTCCAGAAACTGATGACATCAGACTGTCTCAGTCTGTTTGCTCTTCAGAGTGGGAGGGGACCCCATGCTGATGCCTCTATACAAGTTGAAAGGAGATCCACAGGTGCTAGGCTCTAGCCCAAAAGGTGTTTGGAACTCCTGGATGCATGTTTCCGGATGGGTGTGGCTGGGCTCAGAGCTTTAATGGTTTATAAAGAAGAGGAGCTTCTGTGAGAGGAGCATTTAGCACTCTTCACCATGAAAGGGACACTTCTGCTGGCCTTGCTGGTGACTGGAGAACTGAGCTTCCAGACAAGTGAGAGTGGTACCCTTGTTCACCCCATCTCAGTCCCATGGAGATATCTAACTGGGGCCCTGAGACAGACCTAGGTATCCTTGGAAGGACACGGGCAAGGAGTGTCAGAAGACAATTCATGCTTTCTGCTCTGAGTTAAAACTGTTGGGTTTGTGGGACGTGGAGACAGACTGGTGATGATACTCATGATGAAGGGACCTTAGATGCACAGTTGAAGCTGAGGCAAGTGTTGGGCTTATGTGAAGTTCAGATATCAAGGTCTGTCCACTCATGGATGTTTTTCTGCTAGTTCTGTATATTTCATGTAAACCATGTTGTTACTGTGAGGCTGAAGCCTTTGGGAGGGTTTGACTATGAGAAAAGTCAGTTAAGGCATTTGTAGATGCTACAAGGAACACTGAGTCTCTGCTTTGACCATCCAATTGTCTTTTAATGGTGTTTTTCTCTCTGCGTTTGCAGCAGAAGCACGTGTTCCTTTTTTCAAAGGCTATGCAAGTGTTCTCTCTGGAAAAAGATTGTATCAAGAACTCCAGACATTCAATGCTACTGCAGAGGTAAAGGTGGCCTTGGAAAAAATCTGTGGCTGCTACAGAGGAAAAATTAAGAAACATATTTCTGGAACCCCAAATTAAGGCAATTTTCTGCCTACCTCCACTCACCAATGCAACAGATGCTGTAAGGCTGTGTACTGGTGATAAATGCAACCATTAATGCATGTCATATGAAATGCAAATGAGAAGTGAAACCCTTGCCCACACTAGTACACATAAAGCAGCATGCCAATTACACATCCAGCCTGTTCCTTGTACCATCCTGCAGTTCACTCCCACATGATTGGTAAACATGGGATTCTCACCCATAGTAGGAACAGGGGAGTCCTTGGGGTAGCCTCTGCACAGGTTTGGTACGCCCAGCTCTACTCTAAGATGCCTGAAATTTCTCTCCAGTGCCTATTTTGGAATATCGCTGGGGTCTATTATTCCCTAGCCGTCGATGAATCCCATTTCTGGGGGCATCATCTGTGCTATAACAAAACCTCCCACCACGTTTAAAATGTCACCCCCACCCCAGCAAGTGCGTACAGTGGCTCACCACTGTTGTCTCTTGTCCACTCTTGTTTCAAGCATAACTGGATTGCAGGCATGTATATTTTGAATAGTGCAGCTCTTACCCTATTTCCCAAAGTATTTTACTTGAGTATCAGGTCTTGAAAAACCACAGTGCTATCCAAAAAGATTTTCCCCTCACAAGTCCACATGGAGGACATATTTTTAACATGGCTACACAGCCAATGTGCCTGGAGAGAAGTACTCAGATGTGGGAGACATCAACAAACTCATACTCAACTCTACTGTCCCTCTCTAGACCTAGCTCCCATCATACTTTCCAGAACCTTCTCCACATCTTCACTGCTGGCTATGGTGGTTTTCAGGCTTCCTCCTGTAGGGTGTGAGTGATATCCAGTTCCCTTGAGGCAGAATTTGTTACTGGAGACCTGAATCACTGCATGGGATTTTCTTTGCTGTGAATGAGAATCAGTCTCTTTGTGGGTGGTTGGGGAGCCCTGCTGAGGTCTTATACCTTGCCTGTAGCCAACACTGTCCCTCTCTGTCTTTTTTTTTCCAGGAAGCCATGGTCACAAGCCCAGAATTCAGGGCATACTATGGTAGTGACAATATAAGATCCATTATAGATCTTTTTGAAAAATTATTAGAAGAATGAATGTTAATGTGTTTTGGGCAACCCACCTTTGCAACATGTCTGATCCAAGTGACATCTTGCTGACCCGTCCTCTTTCTCTCCTGAAGTTGGATTCCTGATACTGTTCCTTCATCATTCAGTCTCTTAGACTGATTCTAGTAAAAGCTTGCAACTCTGTTCTGTGACCTGTGTCTATGTGATGAACAAGGTCTTCAGGGGATCCAGGAGATACTAAGAGAAATCACTTGTATAGTCACTGAGAGCAGGGTGACTGCTTCTGGTTAGCCAGGTGATCATGAGACAGCCTTTCTGGTCTCATTTTTTTTTTTTTGTTGCTGTGTAGACCAGGCTGGCCTGGAACTCAGAGATCCATGTGTCTCTTCCTCCCAAGTGCTGAGATTATAGATGTGAGCCACCATTCTCAGTTTACTGGAGCTCTGTGAGACTCAGGAGACAAGGATTTTCTGAGGGAAAATAGCATGTAAGTAGCCACAGGATTCACCAGGTCGTCAGTATAGAAAAGAAGTGGAGAAACACTTTCCTCATTTGATGTCTCTGGGCTATATCACAAGACTATGAAATCCTTGTGTCCAGTTATAACAGGAGAGTAAAGCAGAGATCACATGGGTGTGCTTCTCAGATAATCTTGGTCTGATAGTGATATTTTTTCATTTGGTACAACCTGGCTAATATAGCAGTTTCTAAGACAGTGAAGGTTACACTCTGATACCCTACCTCAAAAACAAAACCAAGGGGCTGAAGAGATGGCTCAGCAGATAAGAATGCTGGTTGCTCTTACAGAGGTCCTAAGTGCAATTCCCAGCAACCACATGGAATATAAAAACTATCTGTGACCCACCTCAGCTGAGTCTGAAGACAGCAACAGTGTACTCATGTTCATAAGTTGAATAAATAAATCTTTAAAAGAAACTAAGAACTTAATAATATACAAAAAAATTCAATGGGGAAAGAGATAGGAGTTTATGCCCAACATGAAGAAAGAGTGAAGTGTTTGGAAGAAGGTTCAATGATAGAGTGCTTCAGTGCATTATTGGGAACCTGAGTTTGACTCCCAGAACCCATGTAAAGCCAGACTTGTTAGCATGTGTCTAGAGTCCTAGTGCTCCTGTTGAGGGTTTGGGGGCACAGGTAAATTCTCAAAAGTTTGCAGACCAGCTTCCCTGGCATTCCACAATATCAGAAAGCCAGAGGTCTGTATTTAACAATGGCTCAGGATTGTCCTCTGATCTCTACATGCATGCTGTGGTATATGCATATCTGCTCTCCCTTATACACTCAAACACAAAACAGCAATCTAACAAGTAAAAGGAGAGAGGCCTGGAAATCCATGTAAATTAAAATGATGAACTCCATTTGTTAAAATGGACATACAACATATTAACACGACTCTCATTCTGTATATTAGTGACAAAATTTGAAAAGACTCATTGAACAGAGAAAGTGCCTGTGAGCCAGCTGAGGGAATGAAAGTCATACAAACAGGACACATTGGTCAGTGTGTCAGAATGACACGCATGGAGCCATTGCTCTGTTCATCTGTTTCCTGCTGTGACATAACAACACCTATGGCTTCCTAAAGAAGGCTGACTGGTCCTGTGAAAATCCAAATGGCCTTCCCAGGGAAAAGCTCTCACAGGCAAACCAATGACTCTGAAAAAACCGAACATCTTCACCTCTTAAGATCCTAGACAGTATTTGTCCAAAATACCATCTCAGGACCAAGCATGGTCCCAAATATGAAACCTGTTGATATTAATCAAACCAGTAAATCCAAGAACTGTTTCCTGTGCCCAAGGAATCCCCAAGAAAAGGGTCATGCTTCTTCCTCATGTTTTTCTTTCTCCCACTCAACAATGGTCTGTCTGATATAGCTTTGTATGTCATTCCCTGTGTGCCTTCTCTTGATATATGTAGGAAGTATGTTTCTTCGTTGTTGACTTTCTTGTTCCATCATATCTAGAAGATAAAGTCTCACATGTAGAAATGAGACATGTATCAATGATAATTATTTTATTCACAAGTTCTTCTGAAAGGGGAAAACAAATCAATGAACACCCTGATAGTCAGTTAGAAAAGGGGTGAAATAAGGGGTCACATTAGAAGCAGTGAAGGTGTTCATTATCATGCCGACAGTGATTTCTTGGTTTTATACATTAAATAACATCTACCATGCGGGTCAGTGGTGGAGCAGGCCTTTAATTGAAGCACCTTTGAGGCATAAGCAAAAATATTTCTGAGATGGAGTCCAGCCTGGTCAACAGAGAGACTTCCATGACAGCCAGGGCTACACATAGTCACCCAGAATCACAATACAAAACCACCACCAACAACAACATCAAAAACAAGTATCTCATATTTTATAATTTATGCACAGTAGAGGGCACTGAAATTCTGCTTCAATAAACCTTAATAAAAGAAATGGTCCAGTACAAAAGAAATTATTTTTAAAACCATCACAAGAATCTGATTTCTTCTATATGTTATAAATCCAGAGTTTGGACAATGCCTACTCCTAGTCTTTGGAAGAGATTCTTACTTTGACCAGAGCATACCATCATGAACATTAATGACTGACTTTGAGTTCCAGGTTAATGGACTATCATCTCTTTCTTCTTTCTACACTTTCTGCTCTGTTTAGCCAGAAACATTTGAATATTTCCCTACAAAGACATAACCAGAGAAGGCTGGAGACTGCCTGTGTTCCCTCATCTCTCAGAGCAAAGTACTAAGAGCCTTCTGTTGCAGTAAATTTCCATCCCAAATATGCCTAGGCAATGAAAACACAACACAATTAACATGAATACATGCTGTGTGCCTAGATTGGGCAGATCTACTACTACACTACCATCTTCCACATCAAGTGACCTTATATAAATTGTGGTTTTTCCGGGCCATTTGCTTCTGCTCCTCTTCTTCTTCCTCCTCCTCTGCACCTTCTTCATCTTTTTTTTATCCTTCTTTCTCTTCCCCCACCTTCTGCACCACCTTCCCTTTATATTCCCAATCATCAGCTCTCATTTATTTTACAAATTAAACATCAAACATAATTAGCCCCAGGGCTATCCATAACAGCCTTCTTGGGTTTGCTGCATTCAAATTTTACTAATTAAACATCATGTTTGGCAATATATGTGGCAACTTGTAATGTGCTTATTCTATACCTGATATCCTTGAAGGATTATACATGAAGTCCTACATGTTAGGCTTTGAATATTATGCAACATGACACATACCAGTTCCCAGGAGTGTGCAAGCTTCAGTCCCAAGGACTAATAGTGATAGACCTCTTGAAAGAGATTTATGCAGATTACAAGACCAACATGGCTAATGACCCCTCTCACATATCTGTCCCCCATAGCTTATATCTCCATGCTTATGTCAACATATGGGTGATGGCTATATCACAAAGGCCACTATGGCAGTTATTTCTGCTGCAAGGCAATAAGCTGTCTATATAGTTCACATACTCCATGAACTTCAAGGTCTTACTCCATAGAAAATCTTCTCTCATCAAAGGAGGGAGAGCTAGTATCTCAAAGTCTCCTTCAGTGTGAGCTCTTTAATATATGAAGATGATGACTTTTTTGATGGTTTGTATATGTTTGGCCCAGGGAGTGGCACTATTAGTAGGTATGGTTCTGTTGGAGTAGGTGTGTCACTGTGGGTATGGGATTTAAGAATTCATCCTAGCTGCCTTGGAGCAAGTATTGTGGTAGCAGACTTTAGATGAAGGTGTAGAACTATCAGCAACTCCTGCACCATGTCTGCCTGAATGCTGCCATGTTCCTACTTTGATGATAATGGACTGAACTTTTGAACCTTTAAGTTAGCCCCAATTCAGTGCTGTCTTTATAAGACTTGCCTTGGTTATGGTGTCTGTTCACAGCTGTAAGACCCTAACTAAGACACTTTTAAAACAGAGACTTGGGTGCAATGTGGAGATGGAGCAGAGACTGAGGGAATGACCAACCAAAAATGGGTGAAATTTGAAATCAATCCCTTGGGCTGAGTCTTTTGGGACAAATTTGATTTACATCATCATCAGGATATAAAATGTTATTCTTGTTTCTTCTTTGAGGATGCTTACTTAACAATCTATAACCAACAACAGCCAGCAACTAACAAGCAAAGGCCCAACTCTTGTGGCCCTAGTGTTTATATAACTCTGAAGAGTTCCCAGAATTCCAAATATCACACATTCACAGAAACTATTTGCAGCTGGTAAATCATGCCCTTGCTAGAGCACGAGGCAAGTCACAGTGAGTTACTGTTAACTGTCAGTGAAGAGCAACACCCTCCCTAAGTAACTAAATAGGGTAAAAAATGAATTAAATTTATAAACCCTAATTCAAGTCCAATTGGAAGTTAAGACTCAATTTAGGAGAAGGAAAGAGGATAACATCACAGATAATGAGGAAATAGCCTGCCTCCATCTTATGCTTAAAAGCCATCTTATAGTAAAGACAAACTAAATTCATTCATGTTAATGATTAAACAAAGCTCTGTATCTTAAGAATTGGACTAAGTCCTACCTGTAACCTTAACTACATGTGGCTCCATACTTCCTGTTCTAGGACTGACAATCATGTCTTTGTTTCAAAAGTTGTTTGAAACCATCTTGCAACCCTATATTTGTTTCAGAAAGTTTACATGGCTCCTTATGCTACCACTTCTGACTATGAACACCCTGTTACTCACAGCTTGCAGCCATATCTTTGATTCAAGAGGTCATTAGGACTAGTTTCTTTGTCCTATTTATTTTACCTGCCAAATCCCTTATCTCCAAATTCCCTAACCATGGGCTGTATAGGTCCTGTCTTCTTCATGTCCAATTTTGACATATCAAAACCCCACTTAGGGAGAGAGAGAATGTATATATACATAAATAGCTCAATTTAATTTATTGCATGCTTTAATTAATATGACCATGATGATTTCGGTGGGTGTTTTTTCCCTCCCACCATTTAGCTTAACAATACCAACAATATTAGAAAGATCATAAAGACACTTTTTAAACCAAATGTCACACTAGATTGGAAAATCTAAAAAAATAGATTTTATGTATAAAAACTACAAAGGCTAACCTAAGGTAAGATACATAATTATGACTACAATGTAACTTATAACTTCAATGTAACTTATTACTAAAATGTAACTTATGACTACAGTGTATCTTAAAACGACAATGTAACTTTTAACAGAAATGAGATTGAAGCAGTAGTGAAAAGTTTCCCAGGTAAGATTAGCTGGGTTCACTGCTGACTTCTACTAGGCCTTTAAAGAACTAAGAATAATGAATCTCGAGGTATTCTACAAAGTATATTAGCAGAACTCAATTATTGAAGCCAATATTATTCTGATACCAAGTCAAAGACACAACATAAAAGGAAAATTATAGGCTGCTCAATGGTGAAAATAGACACAATATTCTCAGTAAAGTTGTGTTGTACTCAATTAAAGAACACATCATTCCAGAGGTGGCTCAATGGACGCATATGCTCAAGTGTTGTCAAAGACTCAAATGGAGAAATCACAGGAACATTTATTTAACAAGTGCAGGCTTTTGTTGAAATCCAGTCTACCACGTCTTTGTGTCTTTTATAGAGGCTAGCTAAAATATATATTTCATTTCGAGCCAGCTTCTGCTCACTGTTGACAAACATGGAGTGCAAAGAAGAGGAGGAAGCCAGCCTGGTAGGGCATCCCCCTACCTAAGCACAATTTTTATCTTTGTGATTAAGGAGATGCCAAACAGGTAACTGGGACACACCTACCTCAGCTACCCACAAATGGGAATAACAAGTGGAAAGCAGCATGTCTTCACATCATTTCTTTGGACTTTGCTGGTCATCTGATTGCTCTCTGCAAGCCCGTACCTTCAATTTACCATTTAACCACTGTGTTTGTCATTTGCAGAGACTTTATACTAGGTATGGCACCCTTTCTATGTAAGTGTGACACTAGCAAAAAGCAGGGCCTTCATATGCTCTGCCTTCATTACATAAAACACTTTTTCTACACCTCCCTGGGTAATTTGTCTCCTAAATACCCAGTCTGCATCAAAAACCAACATGTTGGAAGGAAGGGCCACCTATGCATTAACATGTATGAGGAGCACACCAATACTCAAGTTGAGTATTGGTCCCCATTGTGGCAGGCCTGGTCAGTGATCATATCATGGGTGCTTGAGAAGCAGAGTGGAGTCTCTGCTCTCTGCCTTCCACAATCCCCAGGTATCCTTCTGCTGTGTACCCTGGGATCAGACATCCCAAGTCCCTGGCAACCTGAGCTTGCCCTATCCTTGACTTTCAACATTTCAGATCATGAAGCAAATTAACCTCTTTCCCAAATACATTACCTAGTCTTGGGCCTTTTGACTGAAGGTAGATCAATTCCCAGAAATAACATCTACAGATCCTCTGGAATTCTTCGGTAAGTTGTAAGAACACAGACTTCATTCATGTTCATTTATTTTTTAAATTTTATTATATATTTTCATCATTTACATTTTCAATGCTATCCCAAAAGTCCCCCATACCTGCCTCCCCACTCCCCTACCCACCCACTTCTAATTCTTGGCCCTGGCATTCCCCTGTATTCTAAGTGTCTGGCCAATAGTCTCTTATCAGTGTGTACATATCATGTGAGTTATTTTGTGATATGGTTACCTTACTCAGGATGATAGAATCCAGGTCCATCCATTTGCCTAGGAATTTCATAAATTCATTCTTTTAATAGCTGAGTAGTTCTCCATTGTGTAAATGTACCACATTTTCTGTATCCATGCCTCGTTTGAGGGACATCTGTGTTCTTTCCAGCTTCTGGACATTATAAATAAGGCTGCTATGAACATAGTGGAGCATGTGTCCTTCTTACCAGTTTGAACATCTTCTGGATATATGCCCAGCAGTGGTATTGCGGGATTCTATGGTAGTTCTATGTCCAATTTTCTGAGGAACAGCCTGACTAATTTCCAGAGTGGTTGTACAAGCTTGCAATCCAACCAACAGGAGGAGTCTTTCTCTTTCTCCACATCCTCGCCAGCATCTGCTATCACCTGAAATTTTATCTTAGCAGTGCTGACTGGTGTGAGGTAGAATCTCAGGATTGTTTTGATTTGCATTTCCCTGATGACTGAGGATGCTAAACATTTTCTGAGGTGCTTCTCAGCCATTCGGTATTCCTCAGGTGAGAATTCTTTGTTTAGCCCTGAGCCCCATTTTTAATGGGTTTCTATCCACATCCTCTGTTCTATCTCAATGTCCTATATGACTGTTTCTAGGGCAGTACCAAAAGGATCTTATCACTATGGACCTGTGGCATAATTTGAGATCAGGAAGAGTGATACCTCCAGACATATCACTAGTTCTCAAAACTTCATTGACATTTATGTTTCCATTTGAATTTTTAGGGTGTCGTTTTAAATTTCTGTAATAAATAATACAGGCATTATGGTGACAATTGGACTTTCACAATATTTACCCTTTAAGTCCCTGAGCATGGGAAATCTTTTCATTTTCTACTGTCTTTCTCCATTTTGCTCTGTTTTAAAGCTTGTATTCCAAGCTTGTATTCAACTTCCTTGGTTTGGTTTATTCTAAGGCATTGTGATAGTCTCGGGATGATTTTGCATTGGATAAGTAGTCTGTTTCTTTTTCCCCTATGCCTTTCATGGGTATATAAAAACGCTACTGAAATTGTTATGTTTATTTTATATTCTGTACCTCTGGAAGTGCCACTTTTGAAAATGTTTATCTCTATGTGTTTATGTTGGGGTCCAGGTGTTGCCTCACAAAAAACATGATCATGAATCTCAGTCAGACAAAGATAGTTTATTGAGCTCCATTGGTTGATCAAGGATGAAGACCAGACTCAGGAGCTAGCTTTGACCATGAGGCAGGATTCTCCATATCTTTTGAGCCTTGCAATCCATAAAAATCTGTTTCAACTCTCTCCACCATTCAGGATCAAGGGATAGGCCACTTCCTTAAGAACATGTCTTTGTTGTACATTTACTCAGCTCTTATTGCTTGGGCGTGTTGAAATGTGGAAGAAGGCTTGCCTTACCTAACACATATTTCTTAACTTCTAATCAGGATGTCTATACCTATACACATGTCTCTTTCTGCCTAATAGTAGGATGTCAATTCCCAGGGAGGTCTTAGGAACTTTATTTGACCTCAAGCCAAAATGAAATTCTTATTCCAAATACCTTCTTATATTGGTGTAGGTATCTCTCTTTTGGTGGGTTATGTTCCAGGGATATGTACTAAAAATCAGGGCATAATAACATGCAGGAAGTGCTACAGGTGGTTGGTTCTTGTCCAAGCATATTGTGGCTAACTATACAAAGCAGTTTTAATGACTTCTACTGTGATGGGTTTCCAAGAACAACAAAGCAAAGAACATAACAGAATATGGAACCACCTAAGGCAAGCGAATGTTTCCTCAAAAACAGCACATGAGAAAGTTTCCTTATATCATTAGTAACAGCACAGAAAGGCTGCTTATACAGGCAAGAGTTACCTAGTACTTAAAAGATTCCTGGTGTAAAATCCCATCATCTGCAAATAAAGATTCATAGGTTTCTTCCTCTTTTCTTTTGTCCCGTTTATTTTCTTCCCTTGCCTTATTGCTGTGATGTAGAGTCCATATATGATATTGAATAGAAGTAGAGAGTGGGGACCCTTTTGTCTTACTCTTGACCTTAGTAGATATAATTTTCGTTTTCTTTTTACATTTCTCTTGAACTCACCTGCAAGTTTATCATTGTTATACACACACACACACACACACACACACACACACACACACACCTACCACCACACACACAAAACACAATATATATATATATATATATATATATATATATATATATATATATATATATATATATTACATCCATTACTATTCAGTTATTATCCTTAATAAGTGGATTTTTTTCATGGACTCTACTGCAATTTATCGAGTAGATATTAACAGATGCCTCTCCCTACATTAGTTTAAATGCTATTTTTATTCCTGTCTTTGAGTTTGTGATGATTCACTGGGATGTGTGTAGGTTGAACCATCCCTGGAATGATGTGTTCTTGAATTGTGTTCAAAATAACTTTACTAAGAATATTGTGTTTATTTTCATCATAGAGAGTAGCCTATGATTTTCTTTACATGGTAAGTCTTTGTTTGACTTTGGTGTCAGGGTAATATTGGCTTCACTAATTAAGTTCTCCTATCTACTGTGGAATAACTTGAGACTCATTAATCTTTTTTTTTCTTGTTTTCATTAGATATTTTCTTTATTTACATTTCAAAGGTTCCCTAGTTTCCCCTCTTAAATCTTCTATCCCATCCCCCCCTACTGGTTCTCTACAACCCACCTACTCCAGTTCCTGGTCTTGCCATTCCCCTATACTGAGTCAATAGAGCCTTCACTGGACCAAGGTCCTCTCCTCCCATTGGTGACCGACTAGGCCATCCTCTGCTACATATATATTTAGAGCCACAAGTTCCACCATGTGTTTTCTTTGATTGGTGGTACAGTACCAAGGAGCTCTGGGGATATTGGTTAGTTCATATTGATGTTCCTTTTATGGGCATTTAGTCACATTCAGCTCCCTGGGTATTTCTCTGGTTCCTCTCTGATAAGAAGATATTAGCCCTGTAACTTAGTATACCCAAGATACAATTTAAAAAACACATGAAACTCAAGAAGAAGGAATTTCAAAGTGAGGATACTTTGTTCCTTTAAATGGGGACTAAAATACCCATGGAAGGAGTTACACAGACCAAGTGTGGAGCAGAGTCAGAAGGAAAGACCATTCAGAGACTAACCCCATTTGGAGATCCACCCCATAAACACCCACCAAAACCAGACACTAAGAAGATGCCAACAGTAGCCCCCTGACAGGAGCTTGATATGGCTGTCTTCTGCCAGGCTCTGCCAATGCCTGGCAAATGCAGAAGTGCAGGCTCACAGTCATCCAATGGAGACTCAATAATCTTAGTTCTTTAAATGCTTGGAGGAATTCATCAGTGAACCCAGCTGATCCAGAAAATTTGACCTGGGAAACTTTTCACTACTCTTCAATCTCATTTGTGGTGTAAGTTACATTGTAGTTGTAAGTGTCATTTTAGCTATAAGTTACATATCTTGCCTTGTTTTAGCCTTGTGAGTTTGCATTAATAAAATCTATTTCTTTGGATTTTCCAGTGTAGTGTGACATAAATCTTTAAGGTATGTCTTTCTGATCTTTCTAATATTTTTGGCATTGTTAATGCAAGATGTTAGGAGAAAAAATACCCACCTAAATCATCATGGCTAAATTAATTAAAGAAAGCAATTAACTTAAACAAGCTATTTATTGATTTGTATATACAACCTGCCAAACCCTAAGTTTGGGTTCCATATATCAGCATTGTTCATGAAAAGACAAGACCTATATAGCTCACAGGTATGGAATTTACCAATAAGGTTTTTTTTTTTTTTTTTTTTTTTGGTAAAATGTGCAGGGTTACAGGCAATGTGGCTTCAAATTCCCTCATGGTAAAGGTTCAGTTTCTCATTTGAATTTTGTGTTAAAATCTTGTGTAATAGCTTTCTGGTCCTATAAAACATAAAAGACAACTCAGTCTTGCCTCTAAGCACTTGTGTATGCTCAGGATTTTTAACACCTCTTATATGACATTTTATTGATGGGATAAATCCACATAGCCCCTGGCTGGACTCCAGGAACCAGAATCCACAGACCCACTGTTCCACAGTGGGAATTGTAACTACCAAACTTATAACCACCTTCATTTTGATATTAAAACAATTTAAAATTATTAAAAACAGTTATAATTTATTGAAATAGGATTTTTCTGTGTAGCCCAAGATGGCCCAGGTTTGATTATAGATTAGGTTGGCTTCAGATTCACAAGAAACCTAACTGTCCTTGCCTTGCTCTCTTAAGCCTTGACATCAAAGTTCTGAATTTGTTTTTTCATCCATGTTTTAAAACACTTAAAGCCATTTTCATTTATTTTTCCCTTCTATGGAGATTAATATCTGTCTATACAAATACACTTTCCACTTTATCTTATTTTACACAAATACAAATATACCCATTATCTCTATATAAATTTAATTAATATTTTCCTGTAATTAACTTCATTTTAATTCATTTATATTTATGGTATGAGCCTATTTTAAGGACTATATATATATATATATATATATATATATATATATATATATCATGTGCTAGGATAATCTGCCCCAGTGTTCCCATGGATCCCACATTGAAAGAACCCAGATGCTTAAGATAGCATTGACATCTTAAATTTCTATTATTTCTCCCTTCTTTTTTTTATGGTGAAAAAAGTTTATAGTTAGAATCAGCCATCTAGACTCAGTTTAGATCACCCTAATCTTGTTGGCAACATCCAGAGCATCATAATCAGGAGCTAAGCAAACATATGCCTTCTTCTCTCTGTCAGGCCTTGTTAGGGTACGGACTTTGGTCACATCAATGTCATCGAGTTTCTTCATGGCCTCTTTGATCTGGTGCTTGTTGGTATTGACATCCACAATGAACACAAGCGTGTTTTTATCCTTTATTTTCTTCATGGCTAAATTCGTGGTCAGTGGCAATTTGATGATAACATAGTGGTCAAGCTTGTTTCTCCTGGGCTCACTATTTTGAGGATATTTTGACTTACTCTGGAGCCACAGGGACTTGGGCTTCCAGAAAGTGGGTGATGTTCTGATCTTCTTTTTGTGGGTGTGGATGCCTTTCAGCACTGCCTTCTTAGCTTTCAAGGCCTTTGCTTTGGCTTCATCTTTGGGAAGGGCCAAGGCTTCCTTCTTCGCTTTTGGTGCCATCTTGGTGAAAAGGCTATTTCTCCCTTCTAAAATATATTTACAGTAATTTTTATTTATTTCTTGATTCTATGGAGTTTAATATGTCTATGGACAAATTGTGGATGTGAAGGCCAACAAGCACCAGATCAAAGAACTGTGGAGAAACTTTATGACATTGATGTGCCCAAAGGCCATACCCTGAGAAGGCCTAACAGAGAGAAGAATGTGTATGTTTGCTTAGCTCCTGGATATGATGAGATTCTGATTATTATGATAAGATGGCACTGAAATCTCACATTTCCATTTATTTTCTATATTTTTTTTTCATTTTGGAAGACATGTAGCCTTGTTTTCTCTCCTCTGATCAGCAGGAATTTGCCTGCTTCATTGCCCTGCAAGGTCTTTAGTATCTTTGGAATTAAGCAGCATCTCTAAGAAAGCAGAGAAGCATTGAGAGACCTTAGGTGGCAGAACAAGCCTGCACATTAGCATGCTGTTTAGTTAGGTTTGGTGTAGCCTCCCACAAGTCTGAAGCCAGCTGAGCCAGAACTTGACCTTGCTTCCACTAAGGAGATTATCTAGGGTGGAGCCTTCCTCCCTAGATCACTCTATTGTTCAGCAACAGTTGCTATTGCTCTTCATGATACTGTTACCTGCTGAGAGGCCCAGGGATCTATTCCAGAGACTATGCCCTATCCTGCACGTCATCACCTGCAGCTGGTTCCAGGCTCCAAATATGAATTGGTGGGAATGGACTTTCCTTCCTCTTTTAAAAAGCATGTCTGGCCCTTCTGGTCAGACCCAGCACTGGGACACCTTGGGCGCAGAGTTGGCAGACACCCCAAAGATCACCAGAGTACTCTCCAAGGGATCTTAGGACCTCTGGTGAGTGGAATAAAACTTCTGCCAGGAGGCATGTTCAAATGCCAGATATCTGGGCACCTTCCCTACAAGAGGAGAGCTAGCCTGCAGAGAGGGCTCTGACGACTGAAACTCAGGATAGAGCTAGTCACCGAGGTCGGCTGAAGAGGGTAAAAGAATCACAAGAGGAACAAGCTCTAACCAGAGACAAATATAACAACTAACTCCAGAGAATACCATACGGCAAAAGGCAAACATAAGAATCTTAATAACAGACCAAGTCCACTCACCATCATCAGAACACAGCACTCTCACCTCACCCAGTCCTGGGCACCCCAACAGAGCCAAAAACCTAGACACGGATTTAAAAGCAGAACTCATGATGAGGGTAGAGGAAATCAAGAAAGACTTTTCATAACTCACTTAAAGAAATACAGGAGAACACTGCTAAAGAGTTACAAGTCCTTAAAGAAAAAGAGGAAAACACAACCAAACAAATAGATGTACTTAAAGAAATACAGGAAAACACATCCAAACAGGTGATGGAAATGAACAAAACCATACTAGACCTAAAAAGGGAAGTAGACACAATAAAGAAAACCCAAAATGAGGCAATGCTGTTGATAGAAACCCTAGGAAAGAAATCTGGAACCACAGATGCAGGTATCAGTAACAAAATACAAGAGATGGAAGAGAGAATCTCAGGTGCAGAAGACTCCATAGAGAACATCAGCAAAACAATCAAAGAAAAAGTGCAAAATGCAAAAAGATCCTAACTCAAATCATCCAGGAAATCCAGGACATACTGAGAAGATCAAACCTATGGATAATAGGAGTAGATGAGAATGAAGATTTTCAACTTAAAGGAAGAGCAAATATCTTCAACAAAATAATGGAAGAAAACTTCCCAAATTTAAAGAAAGAGATGTCCATGAACATACAAGAAGCCTATAGAACTCCAAATAGACTGGAAATTCCTCCTGATACATAATAATCAGAACAACAAATGCACTAAATAAAGATAGAATATTAAAAGCAATAAGGGAAAAAGGTCAAGTAACATATAAAGGCAGGCCTATCAAAATTACACCATACTATTCACCAGAGAGTATGAATGCCAGAAGATCCTGGAAAGATGTTATACAGACCCTAAGAGAACACAAATGTCAGCTCAGGCTACTATACCCGGCCAAACTCTCAATTACCATAGATGGAAAAACCAAAGTATTCAATGACAAAACCAGATTCACACAATGTCTTTCCATGAATCCAGGCCTTCAAAGGATAATAGCAGAAAACAAAACAAACAAACAAAAAAAACAAACAAACAAAAAACAAGCAAACAAAAAAATACAAGGACAGAAACCATGCACAAGAAAAAACGAGAAAATAATCTTTCAACAAAGCAAAAAGAAGACAGCCACAAGGTCAAAATGCCAACTATCACAACAAAAATAATAGGAAGCAACAATTACTTTTCCTTAATATCTCTTAATATCAATGGACTCAACTCCCCAATAAAAAGACATTGACTAACAGACTGGCTACACAAAGAGGACCCAACATTTTGATGCTTAGAGGACACCCATCTCAGGGAAAAAGACAGACACTACCTCAGAGTGAAAGGCTGGAAAACAATTTTGTAAGGAAATGGTCTGAAGAAACAAGCTGAAGTAGCCATTCTAATATCGAATAAAATCAACTTCCAACCCAAAGTTATCAAAAAAAGACAAAAAGGGACACTTCATACTCATCAAAGTAAAATCCTCCAAGAGGAACTCTCAATTCTGAATATCTATGCTCCAAATGCAAGGGCAGCCACATTCATTAAAGAAACTTTGGTAAAGCTCAAAGCACACATTCTACCTCACACAATAATAGTGGGAGACTTCAACACACTACGTTCATCAATTGACAGATCGTGGAAACAAAAACTAAACAGAGACACAGTGAAACTAACAGAAGTTTGAAACAAATGGATTTAGCAGATATCTACAAAAAATTTATCCTAAAACAAAAGGATATACCTTCTTCTCAGCACCTCATGGTACCTTCTCCAAAACTGACCATAAAACTGGTCACAAAACAGCCCTCAACAAATACAAAAAAATATTGAAATTGTCCCATACACCCTATCAGAACACCATGGACTAAGGCTTATATTCAATAACAACATAAATAATGGAAAGCCAACATTCACGTGGAAACTGAATAACACTCTTCTCAATGATACCTTGGTCAAGGAAGGAATAAAGAAAGAAATTAAAGACGTTTTAGAGTTTAATAAAAATAAAGACACAACATACCCAAACTTATGGGACACAATGAAAGCATTTCTAAGAGGAAAACTCATAGCCCTCAGTGCCTCTAAAAAGAAACTAGAAAGAGCACACACTGGGAGCTTGACAACACATCTAAAAGCTCTAAAACAAAAGGAAGCAAATTCAACCAAGAGGAGTAGATGGCAGGAAATAATCAAACTCATGGGCAAAATCAACCAAGTGGAAACAAGAAGAACTGAAGAATAGAAAATTACTGGCCTCTTGTGAGAACATGAACTTTTCACCTCGGAGCCCACCCCCTCCCATCTGGAAAACATACTTGAGAAAAACATTTTCTGGAACAACCACAGAATGTTTCAAAAGGCCAGGTGTATTGCCAAACATAGGGATGACTCTTTGGTTGAGTAAACTTGTGGTTGTGGTCGCTTGGTAATTTTGTTTGTTTATACTATCATTCTGTCACAATTGGGTTGAAGCGATCGCACTTTCGGTTTTTAGCGGACGCTCGAGGAGGCCGCTCTCCGAGATGGAGAGAAGGGCATAGATAAGGATAGACGTATCCAGGTGTCTACCGTCAGCTCACCCTGGGAGACGTCCCAGGAGGACCGGGGGAGGATCAGGGACGCCTGGTGGACCCCCAAGGTCACGAGGAGATCAATCTCCTGGACCATCTGGGCTCGCGGATAGCTCCGCGGCCATCTGATTCTTACATTTTTTGTCTATCTACCCCAACTCGGCGCCGGTTTTGGTTTCTTTTTGGCTTAGGATTTGTGTTTGCGTCTATTGTCCTTATCGTTGAACCTGTCTCTCATTTATGTTTGTTTTTGTGAGTCTTGTATGTTGTCTGTTATCTAAGTGTCTAAGTGTGGCATCACTGAATTTGTGTCTTTGTTTTTCAGTTCTGAGATTGTGGGTTTGAGTCCCACCTGTGTTTCCAGTTTGGTGTTCTGTATTCTGGCAGCTGCCACTGTGGGCCGTGAGGACCCTAGTGGCTGTGGGAGAATGACGGTCTGTGGCCCCACAGGCTGCACCCCTGGAAGAAGTTCCAAGGGAGACCCTGGAGGGAGTGCCCAGGGTATGGAACAGTCAGGAAGACCTGGCTGTTGCCTGGCAGAGTAAAGGAGAGGGAGTGTTCTCTCTGCCAGAGCGGGAGTGGACGTAGAATCCCACCCCATCAGGAAGGGAGTCGATGTGGAATCCGACCCCGTCAGGCTTCTTTTTCTCTGTTACTATCTTGTTTTTGTTTGTGGTTTACGGTTTCTGTGTGTGTCTTGTGTGTCTCTTTGTGTTCGGACTTGGACTGATGACTGACAACTGTTTTTAAGTTATGCCCTCTGAAATAAGCCTAAGAATCCTGTCAGATCCCTATGCTGACCACTTCCTTTCAGATCCTCAGCTGCCCTGCCTCCCACTCCAACTCCAGGGAGCAGCCAGCGGGTCACAGTGGTCCCGCCCATGGACCTGGAGCCTAGGGGGAAATGAGCTTGAAAAATCCGGAGTGGTCCCTGAAACGTCAGTGGCCCTGGATGTCGTGGCTGCTAAAGAAAAAAAGAGGAGGAGGCTGTGGGAGTAGCTGGCCAAGAGCTCCGCAGGTTTCCCTGATTGCTTCTCATTCCCCTGTCCCTTGCATCCCGTCTCTTGTTAACAGAAAAACTGCTTTCACTTTAAGATAAGTGCTGGTTGCAGCCAGCTGTGAGAGCTGCACTCCAGTCTCTGCTCTAAAGTTCCCTCTTCTCAAAAGGCGGCACCACCCTGAGTTGCTGGCAGTGAGTCTGTTCCAAGTTCCAGTGAGAGAGGCATCCGCCCACTTGGGGCTTCTGTCCAAGGTAAGGAGCACCTGTGAGTCTAACTGCCAGGCTCTGATGGGGGTCTCGTCTCTGTGGGACTAGAAAGTCCCAACAATCTGAACAAGGTAACAGGAAGTTACAAAAGTAAAGAGAAGAACAGGGTAAGTTGGTAAGAAAGTTAGTGTAAGTAGATAAGAAAGTGCAGAGGAGGAGAAACAAAGGAAGGATAGAGGTCTGCAAAGAAGTGAGCTAAAAGCAAATCTTCAGCAGACTCAGGAGAGATAGATGACAGTGGCAAATAGAGAGGTTAACAGTGAAGAGAAGTGAAAATAGAGATGAAGGAGATTAGAGAGGTCTGAAATGAGAGAGATACTCTGAATGAGAAATATTTAGAAGAAGAACCAGTAAATAAGAGTCAGACAAGAAGAAGAGTTAAGGAAACATGAGGCTGACAAAGACAGAGACCAGAGTCAGAATCAGAGCTGTGCTGTGAGACAGAAAGATAAGAAAAATAAAATGCTGGTCATAAAAGTCAGGAAAATTAGAAAACTTAGATAGTACCTGGCAATAAACGAAAGCTTTTGGCTAAAGATCAATGTGTTTAAGAGATAACAAAAGGGGTGCTAATACAGAAGCTGAGTCCTTAGAAGAGTCCGGTGGCCTACCTGTTGAAGCAGCTAGAAAAAGAGACTGTGTTTCATACTCCTCCACCGACCAGTGCAAAACAAGCTAAAAAGTTCCTGGGCACTGCGGGCTTTTGCAGATTGTGGATTCCAGGTTTGCTGAGTTAAAGAGATAAACAGCCCTTCGTATATAAAAAGTAAAGAACAATCTTGGATGGCCTTGGATGCTATTGAGACTGCCCTAATGTTGTCCCCAACTTTGGGACTCCTAGATGTGACTGAGAACAACGGTTTTGCCAGAAGTTCTTACTCAGAGATTGGGACCCTGGAAAAGACCTGTGGCATACTTTGTAAGAAATTAGACCTGGTGGCTGTAGAATGGCCTGCTTGTCTGCACATAGTGGCTTCTGGTCAAGGACGCAGATAAATTGACTCTGAGACAAAACTTGGCACATGCCCTAAAAAGTGTGATTCAGCCCCCTGACTGATGGCTGACTAATGCTCTTAAAAACATTATCCAACTGTTCCCCTGACCGATGGACACATTGTCAGAGCTTTTTGTTGACTGAACGAGTGACCTTGGCTCCCCCTGCTATCCTCAATCTCACTACTGCCTGAGACTTCACCTACTCATCATTGTGCTGACATTCTGGCAGAAGGAACTCATACTCGAAATGATCTGAAGGATCAGATCAGCCTTGGCCTGAGAATTTGAGCTGGTACACGGATAGCAGTAGCCTCTAGGTTGAGGGTAAGCGGAAGGCGGGGACAGCAGTGCAGTGGTGGACAGAAAGCAAGTGATCTAGGCCAGCAGCCTCCCTAAAGGGACTTCAGCCCAGAAAGCTAAACTTGTGGCTTTAATACAAGCTCTATAAATGGTAAAAGAAAAGTCTACACTGATAGCAGGTATGCTTTTGCCACTGTACAGAGCAATATACAGACAAAGAGAGCTGTTGACATCTGCAGAGAAAGACCTAAGATGCTGTGGCTAAAAGAAATCAGATGACAAATCTAACCGCCAAACAGACATCCTAAAGAGCAATGATCCTGACAGTCTAAAGACTATCAAGTTATAGACAAATTAAGACTGGTAAAAGAAACCCTGTATAAAATAGTAAAAACTGAAGAAAGAAAACTAGTCCTCTCATAAGAAGACAGACCTGACATCTACTGAAAAATAGACTTTACTGGAAAAAATATGTGTATAAATACCTTCTGGTTTTTGTGAACGTTCTCAAGATAGATAGAAGCTTTTCCTTGTAAAAATGAGACTGCTCACATAGTAATCAAGAAGATTATTAGAAAAAAATTTTCCAAGGTTCGGAGTGCCAAAAGCAATAGTGTCAGATAATGGTCCTGCCTTTTGTTGCCCAGGTAAGTCAGGGTGTGGCCAAGTATTTAGAGGTCAAATGAAAATTGTATTATGTGTACAGACCTCAGAACTCAGGACAGATAGAAATAATGAATAAAACTCTAAACAGACCTTGACAAAATTAATCCTAGAGACTGGCACAGACTTACTTGGTGCTCCTTCCCCTTGCCCTATTTAAAACTGAGAATACTCCCTCTTGATTCGGTTTTACTCTTTTTGAGATCCTTTATGGGGCTCCTATGCCCATCACTGTCTTAAATAATGTGTTTAAACCTATGTTGTTATAATAATGATATGTATACTAAGTTATAAGGCTTACAGGTGGTGCAGAAAGAAGTCTGGTCACAACTGGCTACAGTGAACGAGCTGGGTACCCCAAGGACATCTTACCAGTTCCAGCCAGAGATCTGATCTGCGTACACCTGCTTCATGCTGAGACCCTCAAGCTTCACTAGAAGGGTACCTGCCTAGTTCTGTTTACTAATTCATCTTATTCTGTTTTTGTTCCCATGTTAAAGATAGAGTAAATGCAGTATTCTCCACATAGAGATATAGACTTCTGAAATTCTAAGATTAGAATTACTTCCAAGAAGAAGTGGGGAATGAAGAATAGAAAATTACTGGCCTCTTGTGAGAACATGAACTTTTCACCTCGGAGCCCACCCCCTCCCATCTGGAAAACATACTTGAGAAAAACATTTTCTGGAACAACCACAGAATGTTTCAACAAGCCAGGTGTATTGCCAAACATAGGGATGACTCTTTGGTTGAGTAAACATGTGGTTGTTAAACTTCCCCTATTCCCTCCCCATTCCCCCTCCCAGTTTGTGGTTTTTGCCTTTAAAAGCTTGTGAAAAATTTGAGTCGTCGTCGAGACTCCTCTACCCTATGCAGAGGTGTACGAGTCTCAGCCCCAGTGAGCTGGCTTCCCCCCGCCCCCCGCTTTGTTAAATAGCTCTGTGTGTACGCCATTTCGGTCTCCGTGTCTCTCTTGGGTCCGCGCCACATCCAGAGGCTTGAGTGAGGGTCTCCCTTCGGGGGTCTTTCAGAACTATTCAATGAATCAACCAATCAAAGAGCTGGTTCGTTGAGAAAATCAACAGGATAGATAAAGCCTTAGACAGACTCACTAGAGGGCACAGGGAAAGCAACCTAATTAACAAAAGGAAAAAAATAAAAGGGAGACATAACAACAGATCCTGAAGAAATCCAAAACACCATCAGATCCTTCTAAAAAAGGCTATACTCAACAAACCTGGAACACGTGGATGAAATGGACAAATTTCTAGATAATTTGTACATAAGTCCAGAGCAATTCGAGAACAAAAGAAGATCAAGGGGGTACAAATTATAAATGAAGAAGTCAAAATATTGCTATTTGCAGATAATATGATAGTATATATAAGTGACCCTAAAAATCCCACCAGAGAACTACTAAACCTGATACACAGCTTCGGTGAAGTGGCTGGATATAAAACTAACTCAAACAAGTAAATGGTCTTTCTCTACACAAAGGATAAACAGGCTGAGAAAGAAATTAGGGATACAACACCCTTCTGAATAGTCACAAATAATATAAAATACCTTGGCGTGACTCTAACTAAGGAAGTGAAAAATCTGTATGATACGAACTCAAGTCTCTGAAGAAATAAATTAAAGAATATCTCAGAAGATGGAAAGATCTCCCATGCTGATGGATTGGCAGTATCAACATTTTAAAAATTGTTATCTTGCCAAAGGCAATCTACAGATTCTATGCAATCCCCATCAAAATTCCAACTCAATTCTTCAATGAATTAGAGAGAGTAATCTGCAAATTCATCTGGAAACAAAAAAAAACTTGGATAGCAAAAACTTCTCAAGAATGAAAGAACCTCTGGTGGAATCACCATGCCTGACCTAAAGCTTTACTACAGAGCAATTGTGATAAAAACTGCATGGTACTGGTATAGTGACAGCCAAGTAGAACAATGGAATAGAATTGAAGACCCAGAAATGAACCCACACATCTACGGTCACTTGATCTTCAACAAGGGAGCTAAAACCATCCAGTGGAAGAAAGACAGCATTTTCAACAAATGGTGCTGGCACAACTGGCTGTTATCATGTAGAAGATTTCGAATTAATCCATTCCTATCTCCTTGTACTAAGGTCAAATCTAAGTGGATCAAGGAACTTCACATAAAACCAGAGACACTGAAATTTATAGAGGAGAGACTGGGGGAAAGTCTTGAAGATATGGGCACAGGGGAAAAATTCCTGAATAGAACAGCAATGGCTTGAGCTGTAAGATCAAGAATTGACAAATGGGACATCAAGAAACTGTAAAGATTCTGCAAGGCAAAAGACACCGTCAATAAGACAAAAAGACCACCAACAGATTGGGAAAGGATCTTTACCTATCCTAAATCAGATAGGGGACTAATATCCAATTTATATAAAGATCTCAAGAAGGTGGACTCCAGAAAATCAAATAACCCCATTTAAAAATGGGGCTCAGAACTGAACAAAAAATTCTCACCTGATGAATATTGAATGGCAGAGAAGCACCTGAAAAAATGTTCAAATCCTTAATCATCAGGGAAATGCAGATTAAAACAGCCCTGAGATTCCATCTCACACAAGTCAGAATGGCTAAGATCAAAAATTTCGGTGACAGCAAATGTTGGCGAAGATTTGGAGTAAAATAAACGCTCCTCCATTGTTGTTGGGATTACAAGCTTGTACAACCACTCTGGAAATCAGTCTGGCAGTTCCTCAGGAATTGGACATAGTCCTACTGGAGGATCCCACAATACCTCTCCTGGGCATATATCCAGAAGATGTTCCACCTGGTAAGAAAGACAGATGCTCTATTATGTTCATAGCAGTCTTATTTATAATACCCAGAAGCTGGAAAGAATCAAGATGCCCCTCAAGAGGAATAGATATAGAAAATATGGTACATTTACACAATGGAGTACTACTCAGCTATTAAAAAGAATGAATTTTTGAAATTCCTAGGCAAATTGATTGACCTGGAGGGCATCATCCTGAGTGAGATAACCCAATCACAAAAGAACTCACATGATATATACTCACTGATAAGTGGATATTAGCCCAGAATACCCAAAATAAAAGATACAAAGCACATGAAGCTCAAGAAGAACAAAGACCAAAGTGTAGACACTTTTCCCCTTCTTAGAATTTGGAATAATACACCCATGGATGGAGTTACAAAGACAATGTTTTGAGCTGAGACAAAGAATGGACCATCTAGATACTACCATATCTGGGAATCCATCCCATAATCAGCCACCAAACACAGACACCATTGCATATACTAGCAAGATTTTGCTGAAAGAACCCTGATATAGCTGTCTCTTGTGAGACTACTCTTGGCCCTAGCAAACACAGAAATTGATGCTCACAGTCAGCTATTGGATGGATCACAGGGCCCCCATGGTGGGGCTAGAGGAAAATACCCAAGGAGTTAAAGGGATCTGCAACCCTATAGGTGGAACAACAATATAAACTAACCAGTACCCAGTGGAGTTCGTGGAGTTCGTGTCTATAGCTGCATATGTATCAGAAGTTGGCTTAGCCGGCCATCAGTGTAAAGAGAGGCCCATTGATCATGCAAACTTTATATGCCTCAATACAGGGACACACCAGGGCCAAGAAGTGGGAGTGTGTGGGCAGGGGAATGGTGGGGAGGGTATGGGGGACTTTTGGGAGAGCATTGGAAATGTAAATGAGGAAAATACCCAATTAAAAAATTTAAAAAAAAAGTGTGTCTGCCATTAACATCTGAACTTCGAGCAGACTAGTTGTCTTGGTTCCATTATTTCTCAACCTGCCAAGGCTCCCTCTTTTCTTTCAGTTCCTAGATGCCTTCCAGGCTAGAACTTGGATATGAGAGTTGCAGGCCGGCCTCAACCATTTGGTGAACCAAGGTGGAACCTGGGAAAGGCAGAGGACATTTGGAAGAAGCACTGCTAGTTTGGAGCTCCATGGAAGAAGAAAAGAATTAATGAAAATCCATACTGGAGAAGGTTTGAACAGGCTAAGCTGGAACAGAGCTAAACCCACACACTGGATTCACTTAGGTTCAGCAGTGAGTTATCCAGGATCTAGGAACTCAAAAGGCAGGTAGTAGGCCGTAGCTTCCAGAAGCTGCTTTTTAGGCGAGAGAAATAAAAGGGTTTAATAAAAGGGATTTAATAATTAGGCAGATGGCTGCAGTTGGAAACTGCATCAGGCAGGAGGAAAGTTGATTTGAAACTCTCCCAGGGACGGAGAAAAAATCGGGGAATTCCCTCTTATGTGCATGCTGAACATTGTCTTTGTTCTGAGTATCCATCTTATGTTTCCTGAAACGAACACGTGCTCCTTGTGTTGGTTTGTTGTCTGTGTTTCATCACGTGTCTCTGAAACATGGCACAGTCTGAGTTTAGATCCACCTGAGTTTGGTTTCTCTGGCATTTATAAATGATGGGGTTTTCTGAAATGCATGCTTGGTATTTGCAGCTGTCCCTTCCGGCTGTAAGGACCCGAGGACTGTGGTCAGCAGATGTGCTAGGAAGATTGTCACCTTGCCAGAGGGTGCCCTGGGGAGTAGGGAGAGCCAGAGACATCTGGAAGTCTCCGGAGATAGGTCAGAGGGACCCGATTTTGTTTATGAAATGGAAGCGAACCCTTCTAATTCTTTTGCCTCCTCGTGGAAGACAAGAAAGTGTTGCATGTATCTGGATCTGTTGTTTCTGTTTTGTGTGTTTTGTGTATGTGTTTAGAGCTATATGAAAGTTTAGAAAAGTGCTAGTGTACTTGGAAAAGCCCTACTAGGAGCTGATTGCACATGCAGCTCTTAAAGGGGCAGGCAGCCTTTTGCTTGTAATAGAAAGTTAGCTTAAAATTGATAACTCAGGGTTGGACTCATTCTAAACAATATGTGGCAGGAGCAAACACAGGAAAACAGGTCTTTAAAGATACTTCAAAAGAGGGATAATCTTTGGGCCAGGATTTCAGCAGAGTGCTCAGATTGAGAAATGTTTGTGCTTGGGTAGATGAGGAGCTCAGCTCAGAGCAGCCTCAGGGAGGTTTGTGTGGCATTTCTTTTGACTCACAAACTGTAACTGGGGAAGTTCCTGGGACCTCACCTCTCCCTGCCTTCAGGGAAGATTCTTTAGGATTCAGAGGCAATATCTTTTAATACTTAGGTTTTTAGCTATACTAGAAAATCACGGTCCTGAAAATCTAAGAAAGAAAAATTGATTTGCTTCAAAAATCTTCAAGGAGATGTTAATTGGCTAAGAACTCACCTTAAACTTGCCACAGAAGAACTTAAGCCTTTTTCAGGTGCTATTAAGTGAGACACAAATTAACTGCCAAAGAACAAAGGCCTTGCAGAAATTAAAGAATGCTTTTATAGTTGTTATCAATTATAATCAATGGTAATTAAATATTAGCTGCCTATTTTAGTTATTGGTTATAAAATGTGCCCACAACAATTCCTTGGCTAGAGAAAATATTGTTGTAAAATCATCCCTCTTCACCTCAAAGTAAAGTTTCAGCATTCTATTAAGTCATCTGTGGTGCTAACAAAGAATTGTAAGATAAATTCATATATTTTATAATAACTATAACAAAAATTGTGTCTTAAAAACCTGACTAAGTGCCTGTTCCTTTTACAAAGAGCAATTGATTTTGTTATTACAGAATATTAATATTTGATCTATTGCATATTATCATTTTAAATAAAATTGACAATCATTATCACAAAGATAAGTTAACAATTTTTTTAATGCATGTTTTTGTATCTGCTATAAATTCATGCATGCATGCCTCCCACTTACTGTTTTTAAAAACAGCCCTCTTGTGGGAGAAAAGTATATGTGAAATGGATCACATGCTTAGTCTTTTGAGCTTCCCCCTGCTTCAACACAGATAATTAAATTGTGTGTTGTAGATGGTGTTTTCAAATGTTGAACAATCAAGTTAATTTGTGTCTTTATTAACATATATGTCTCAGAGTTCACAATTGCTTAAAATTGTTCATCATTCAAGTGCTACTAATTCTCAAACTTGCAATTACTTATGCTACTCATAAGAAGAAATACTGTTCCTTTAAAAGAACTCTTTTTGGACAGTTAAGAAATTGTCCTGGGTTGCCTGGAAAAGACCCCCATGATTTGCCTTTGTGTTATAGAGATTTACAAAAGCTGTAGCTGAAAAATAATTACAGGTAGCTCCTGAAAAGATACAAACTCAGGATCCTTATAATTATTTGGGCTTTAGACTTATTGATCAAACTGTTTCTCTCCAGAAGATAGTTATTCGCAGAGACAACTTAAGGACTTTGAATGATTTTCAAAAATTGTTAGGTGATATTAATTGGCTTCGCCCCTATTTAAAGCTCACTACAGGAGAGTTAAAACCTTTATTTGATATTCTAAAGCTCACTACAGGGGAGTTAATACCTTTGTTTGATATTCTAAAAGGGAGTTGTGATCCTACATTCCCTATATGCCTAACCTCAGAAGGATTGTTGGCCTTACAACAAGAGGAAAAAGCTATTGAAGAGCAATTTGTCACTTATCTAGATTACTCTTTGTCATTACTTCTCTTAATTTTTAATACGATTCATGTGCCTACAGGATTGTTATGGCAAAAGTCTCCCCTAATGTGGATAGATTTGAGGATTTCTCCTACACGCCATATCTTGGCATATTATGAACCAATAGCCCAGATGAGTATCATTGGAAGGAAACAGGCACTAACTTATTTCAGCAAAGAGCCAGATATTATTGTTCAGCCTTACAACATAAGTCAAGACACTTGGCTGAAACAGCATAGTACAGATTGGTTGCTTGCTCAAATAGGGTTTAACAGAACTATAGACAGCCACTACCCTCAAGATAGATTGATAAAATTTTTAAATGTACATGAGGTGATATTTCCTAAAATGACTTCTTTACAGCCTTTATATAATGCTCTACTGATGTCTCCTCTAAAGGATGAGCTGGATATCTTATAAATAATGAACAGGTAATCATAAAGACTCCTGGTCTCTAAGCTCAATTAGCAGAATTAACAGCAGTACTGAATGTTTTTCAGTCTGTGCATGAGGCTTTTAATATTTTTACTGATAGTTTATATGTTGCACAATCATTACCCTTATTTGAGACCTATGGTACGTTTAATTTTAATACGCCAGCAGGATGCCTGTTTGCACAATTACAAAACATCATTCTTGCCTGAAAACACCCGTTCTATACTGGCCACATACAATCTCATTCTGGTCTTTCTGGATCTTTAGCTGAAGGCAATGATTGCATTGACAGAGCTCTAATAGGAGAAGCCTTAATTTCAGATCCTGTTTCTTTGGCCAAACGTGATCATGAAAATTTTCATCTCTCTAGCCAGACCTTAAGGCTCTGACTTAAGATCACCAAGGAGCAGGCAAGAATGATTGTAAAACAGTGTCCTAAATGTATTACATTATCTCCAGTGCTACATTTAGGAGTTAATCCATGAGGTCTTATGCCTAATCATATTTGGCAAATGGATGTAGCTCATTATGCAGAATTTGGAAAATTAAAATATATACATGTTTTTATTGATACTTGTTCAGGATTACTTTTTGCATCTCTGCATACTGGAGAAGCCTCCAAAAATGTAATTGATCATTGCCTACAAGCCTTTGATGCCATGGGATTGCCCAAATTTGTTAAGACAGATAATGGGCCATCCTATTCTAGCAAAAAAAAAATTACTTAATTTTGTAAAGAATTTGGCATCAAACATAAAACTGGAATTCCTTATAACCCCATGGGACAAGAAATAGTTAACTGTGCTCATCACACTTTAAAAAATTGGCTTTAAAAAACAAAACAGGGGGCAGTTATATCCCCCGAGGTCACCAAAGGCACATCTTGCTTTTACTTTATTTGTTCTAAATTTTTTTTCAAACTTATGTTAAAGGTCACTCTGCAGTGGATCGCCACTGGCATCCAGTTACTTCTAGAACTTATGCCATGGTAGAGTGGCAGGCCCATTTACTAATGAATGGAAGGGTCCCAACCCAGTCCTAATATGGGAAAGGGGCTTGGTCTGTGTTTTTTCACAAAAAGAATACGGAGTGTGATGGCTTCGTGAGAGATTAGTTGAACAACTAGATACAAATCCTGAATCTTCTAGTAAGTAGGACTCTAAACTTGATTATGGAAAAAAAAAACCTCTTTACCCAAAAAGTTAAATTAGAGTACAGCCTCCACTCCCAGGGAAGCTGTAAGCCTTTCTGCAATTCTCAAAGTTATCTCCCCCACACTGGGAGCTCTAAATCTAGCCTGATCTTTGCTACTTTGCAATTGAAAGGAGTACCTGGACTTCCCCAAAAGAAGCTTTTGTACTGTGTCTTTCACTGTCTTCACTTTTTTTTTTCAAGCAGGTCAGTCAATGCCCTTCTGCCTGACTACAGCAGGCATGCTTCCCCTCCCACAACAGTGGGTAGGTGGCAGTTATTAATTTTTATCAAGAAGAATTCTAAATATATATTGTGACTTTGGTCTGATTTGGGTATAAGGCGCGCTATGAGGGCCGGTTAGTCAATGAAGTGCAACCAGATTTCAGATCATACCAATCTAAGACAGGGGTACATGCCAAGAGGCCATGACTGTTAATAATACACCACTAATACATCTATGTCTGTTATGCTCAGATATTGGATGTTGTTATCTTTATATACCAATCAGA